>NW_026542883.1:110000-118944 GCF_028750875.1 Macrosteles quadrilineatus
GTAACATGTGGAAATATAAGAAGTTAAAATGTAACATGTTAAAATGTAACGTGTTAAAATGTAACATTTTAAAATGTAACATGCTTAAATGTAACTTGTTAAAATGTAACATATTAAAATGTAACATGTAAAAATGTAACATGTAAAATTGTAACCTTTTAAAATGTAACATGCTTAAAGGTAACTTGTTAAAATGTAACACATTAAAAACGTTATGAGTACTGGTATAAGTAAAAGTTTTTATGTCAGCTTGGTGGTTGAGTGATTATAGTACTGCTTTACTCGCCTTGTAATTAGAAGGTAGCTGGTTTGATTCTATGTTACTTTGTTTGTATTACCTGTCACTAGTTTGGTATTACTAATTTAATTAATCTTTGTCACAGGTGTACGAGGCTGCTGGGCTGGCCAATGCTGACAGTTTTATCCGACAGTTCCCTGATGGCTACAGTACCATTCTGGGGGAGAGAGGAGTTACCGTGTCTGGGGGCCAGAAACAGAGGATAGCTATCGCCCGCGCTCTACTGAAAATCCCATCCATCCTCATACTAGACGAGGCTACCAGGTCAGTTGCAAGGGAATGACTTGATCGTAAAACATGTTAAAATGTAACATGTAAAAATGTAACATGTGGAAATATAAGAAGTTAAAATGTAACATGTTAAAATGTAACGTGTTAAAATGTAACATTTTAAAATGTAACATGCTTAAATGTAACGTGTTAAAATGTAACATATTAAAATGTAACATGTAAAAATGTAACATGTAAAATTGTAACCTTTTAAAATGTAACATGCTTAAAGGTAACTTGTTAAAATGTAACATATTAAAAACGTTATGAGTACTGGTATGAGTAAAATTTTTTTATGTCAGCTTGGTGGTTGAGTGATTATAGTACTGCTGTATTCAGAAGGTAGCTAGTTTGATTCTATGTTACTTTGTTTGTATTACCCGTCACTAGTTTGGTATTACTAATTTAATTAATCTTTGTCACAGGTGTACGAGGCTGCTGGGCTGGCCAATGCTGACAGTTTTATCCGACAGTTCCCCTGATGGCTACAGTACCATTCTGGGGGAGAGAGGAGTTACCGTGTCTGGGGGCCAGAAACAGAGGATAGCTATCGCCCGCGCTCTACTGAAAATCCCATCCATCCTCATACTAGACGAGGCTACCAGGTCAGTTGCAAGGGAAAGACTTGATCATAAAAAATGTTAAAATGTAACATGTAAATATGTAAAATGTAAAAATGTAGAAGACGACGACGACGACGACGACGACGACGACGACGACGACGACGACGACGACGACGACGACGACGACGACGACGACGACGACGACGACGACGACGACACCGACGACGACGACGACGACGACGACGACGACGACGACGACGACGACGACGACGACGACGACGACGACGACGACGACGACGACGACGACGACGACGACGACGACGACGACGACGACGACGACGACGACGACGACGACGACGACGACGACGACGACGACGACGACGACGACGACGACGACGACGACGACGACGACGACGACGACGACGACGACGACGACGACGACGACGACGACGACGACGACGACGACGACGACGACGACGACGACGACGACGACGACGACGACGACGACGACGACGACGACGACGACGACGACGACGACGACGATTTTTATGTCAGCTTGGTGGTTGAGTGATTATAGTACTGCTGTACTCGCCTTGTAATCAGAAGGTAGCTGGTTTGATTCTATGTTACTTTGTTTGTATTACCTGTCAAAATCCCATCCATCCTCATACTAGACGAGGCTACCAAGTCAGTTGCAAGGGAATGACTTGATCGTAAAACATGTTAAAATGTAACATGTAAAAATGTAACATGTGGAAATATAAGAAGTTAAAATGTAACATGTTAAAATGTAACGTGTTAAAATGTAACATTTTAAAATGTAACATGCTTAAATGTAACTTGTTAAAATGTAACATATTAAAATGTAACATGTAAAAATGTAACATGTAAAATTGTAACCTTTTAAAATGTAACATGCTTAAAGGTAACTTGTTAAAATGTAACACATTAAAAACGTTATGAGTACTGGTATGAGTAAAAGTTTTTATGTCAGCTTGGTGGTTGAGTGATTATAGTACTGCTTTACTCGCCTTGTAATTAGAAGGTAGCTGGTTTGATTCTATGTTACTTTGTTTGTATTACCTGTCACTAGTTTGGTATTACTAATTTAATTAATCTTTGTCACAGGTGTACGAGGCTGCTGGGCTGGCCAATGCTGACAGTTTTATCCGACAGTTCCCTGATGGCTACAGTACCATTCTGGGGGAGAGAGGAGTTACTGTGTCTGGGGGCCAGAAACAGAGGATAGCTATCGCCCGCGCTCTACTGAAAATCCCATCCATCCTCATACTAGACGAGGCTACCAGGTCAGTTGCAAGGGAATGACTTGATCGTAAAACATGTTAAAATGTAACATGTAAAAATGTAACATGTGGAAATATAAGAAGTTAAAATGTAACATATTAAAATGTAACGTGTTAAAATGTAACATTTTAAAATGTAACATGCTTAAATGTAACGTGTTAAAATGTAACATATTAAAATGTAACATGTAAAAATGTAACATGTAAAATTGTAACCTTTTAAAATGTAACATGCTTAAAGGTAACTTGTTAAAATGTAACATATTAAAAACGTTATGAGTACTGGTATGAGTAAAATTTTTTTATGTCAGCTTGGTGGTTGAGTGATTATAGTACTGCTGTATTCAGAAGGTAGCTAGTTTGATTCTATGTTACTTTGTTTGTATTACCCGTCACTAGTTTGGTATTACTAATTTAATTAATCTTTGTCACAGGTGTACGAGGCTGCTGGGCTGGCCAATGCTGACAGTTTTATCTGACAGTTCCCTGATGGCTACAGTACCATTCTGGGGGAGAGAGGAGTTACCGTGTCTGGGGGCCAGAAACAGAGGATAGCTATCGCCCGCGCTCTACTGAAAATCCCATCCATCCTCATACTAGACGAGGCTACCAGGTCAGTTGCAAGGGAATGACTTGATCATAAAAAATGTTAAAATGTAACATGTAAATATGTAAAATGTAAAAATGTAGAAGACGACGACGACGACGACGACGACGACGACGACGACGACGACGACGACGACGACGACGACGACGACGACGACGACGACGACGACGACGACGACGACGGTTTTTATGTCAGCTTGGTGGTTGAGTGATTATAGTACTGCTGTACTCGCCTTGTAATCAGAAGGTAGCTGGTTTGATTCTATGTTACTTTGTTTGTATTACCTGTCAAAATCCCATCCATCCTCATACTAGACGAGGCTACCAAGTCAGTTGCAAGGGAATGACTTGATCGTAAAACATGTTAAAATGTAACATGTAAAAATGTAACATGTGGAAATATAAGAAGTTAAAATGTAACATGTTAAAATGTAACGTGTTAAAATGTAACATTTTAAAATGTAACATGCTTAAATGTAACTTGTTAAAATGTAACATATTAAAATGTAACATGTAAAAATGTAACATGTAAAATTGTAACCTTTTAAAATGTAACATGCTTAAAGGTAACTTGTTAAAATGTAACACATTAAAAACGTTATGAGTACTGGTATGAGTAAAAGTTTTTATGTCAGCTTGGTGGTTGAGTGATTATAGTACTGCTTTACTCGCCTTGTAATTAGAAGGTAGCTGGTTTGATTCTATGTTACTTTGTTTGTATTACCTGTCACTAGTTTGGTATTACTAATTTAATTAATCTTTGTCACAGGTGTACGAGGCTGCTGGGCTGGCCAATGCTGACAGTTTTATCCGACAGTTCCCTGATGGCTACAGTACCATTCTGGGGGAGAGAGGAGTTACCGTGTCTGGGGGCCAGAAACAGAGGATAGCTATCGCCCGCGCTCTACTGAAAATCCCATCCATCCTCATACTAGACGAGGCTACCAGGTCAGTTGCAAGGGAAAGACTTGATCATAAAAAATGTTAAAATGTAACATGTAAATATGTAAAATGTAAAAATGTAGAAGACGACGACGACGACGACGACGACGACGACGACGACGACGACGACGACGACGACGACGACGACGACGACGACGACGACGACGACGACGACGACGACGACGACGACGACGACGACGACGACGACGACGACGACGACGACGACGACGACGACGACGACGACGACGACGACGACGACGACGACGACGACGACGACGACGACGACGACGACGACGACGACGACGACGACGACGACGACGACGACGACGACGACGATTTTTATGTCAGCTTGGTGGTTGAGTGATTATAGTACTGCTGTACTCGCCTTGTAATCAGAAGGTAGCTGGTTTGATTCTATGTTACTTTGTTTGTATTACCTGTCAAAATCCCATCCATCCTCATACTAGACGAGGCTACCAAGTCAGTTGCAAGGGAATGACTTGATCGTAAAACATGTTAAAATGTAACATGTAAAAATGTAACATGTGGAAATATAAGAAGTTAAAATGTAACATGTTAAAATGTAACGTGTTAAAATGTAACATTTTAAAATGTAACATGCTTAAATGTAACTTGTTAAAATGTAACATATTAAAATGTAACATGTAAAAATGTAACATGTAAAATTGTAACCTTTTAAAATGTAACATGCTTAAAGGTAACTTGTTAAAATGTAACACATTAAAAACGTTATGAGTACTGGTATGAGTAAAAGTTTTTATGTCAGCTTGGTGGTTGAGTGATTATAGTACTGCTTTACTCGCCTTGTAATTAGAAGGTAGCTGGTTTGATTCTATGTTACTTTGTTTGTATTACCTGTCACTAGTTTGGTATTACTAATTTAATTAATCTTTGTCACAGGTGTACGAGGCTGCTGGGCTGGCCAATGCTGACAGTTTTATCCGACAGTTCCCTGATGGCTACAGTACCATTCTGGGGGAGAGAGGAGTTACTGTGTCTGGGGGCCAGAAACAGAGGATAGCTATCGCCCGCGCTCTACTGAAAATCCCATCCATCCTCATACTAGACGAGGCTACCAGGTCAGTTGCAAGGGAATGACTTGATCGTAAAACATGTTAAAATGTAACATGTAAAAATGTAACATGTGGAAATATAAGAAGTTAAAATGTAACATATTAAAATGTAACGTGTTAAAATGTAACATTTTAAAATGTAACATGCTTAAATGTAACGTGTTAAAATGTAACATATTAAAATGTAACATGTAAAAATGTAACATGTAAAATTGTAACCTTTTAAAATGTAACATGCTTAAAGGTAACTTGTTAAAATGTAACATATTAAAAACGTTATGAGTACTGGTATGAGTAAAATTTTTTTATGTCAGCTTGGTGGTTGAGTGATTATAGTACTGCTGTATTCAGAAGGTAGCTAGTTTGATTCTATGTTACTTTGTTTGTATTACCCGTCACTAGTTTGGTATTACTAATTTAATTAATCTTTGTCACAGGTGTACGAGGCTGCTGGGCTGGCCAATGCTGACAGTTTTATCTGACAGTTCCCTGATGGCTACAGTACCATTCTGGGGGAGAGAGGAGTTACCGTGTCTGGGGGCCAGAAACAGAGGATAGCTATCGCCCGCGCTCTACTGAAAATCCCATCCATCCTCATACTAGACGAGGCTACCAGGTCAGTTGCAAGGGAATGACTTGATCATAAAAAATGTTAAAATGTAACATGTAAATATGTAAAATGTAAAAATGTAGAAGACGACGACGACGACGACGACGACGACGACGACGACGACGACGACGACGACGACGACGACGACGACGGTTTTTATGTCAGCTTGGTGGTTGAGTGATTATAGTACTGCTGTACTCGCCTTGTAATCAGAAGGTAGCTGGTTTGATTCTATGTTACTTTGTTTGTATTACCTGTCAAAATCCCATCCATCCTCATACTAGACGAGGCTACCAAGTCAGTTGCAAGGGAATGACTTGATCGTAAAACATGTTAAAATGTAACATGTAAAAATGTAACATGTGGAAATATAAGAAGTTAAAATGTAACATGTTAAAATGTAACGTGTTAAAATGTAACATTTTAAAATGTAACATGCTTAAATGTAACTTGTTAAAATGTAACATATTAAAATGTAACATGTAAAAATGTAACATGTAAAATTGTAACCTTTTAAAATGTAACATGCTTAAAGGTAACTTGTTAAAATGTAACACATTAAAAACGTTATGAGTACTGGTATGAGTAAAAGTTTTTATGTCAGCTTGGTGGTTGAGTGATTATAGTACTGCTTTACTCGCCTTGTAATTAGAAGGTAGCTGGTTTGATTCTATGTTACTTTGTTTGTATTACCTGTCACTAGTTTGGTATTACTAATTTAATTAATCTTTGTCACAGGTGTACGAGGCTGCTGGGCTGGCCAATGCTGACAGTTTTATCCGACAGTTCCCTGATGGCTACAGTACCATTCTGGGGGAGAGAGGAGTTACCGTGTCTGGGGGCCAGAAACAGAGGATAGCTATCGCCCGCGCTCTACTGAAAATCCCATCCATCCTCATACTAGACGAGGCTACCAGGTCAGTTGCAAGGGAATGACTTGATCGTAAAACATGTTAAAATGTAACATGTAAAAATGTAACATGTGGAAATATAAGAAGTTAAAATGTAACATATTAAAATGTAACGTGTTAAAATGTAACATTTTAAAATGTAACATGCTTAAATGTAACGTGTTAAAATGTAACATATTAAAATGTAACATGTAAAAATGTAACATGTAAAATTGTAACCTTTTAAAATGTAACATGCTTAAAGGTAACTTGTTAAAATGTAACATATTAAAAACGTTATGAGTACTGGTATGAGTAAAATTTTTTTATGTCAGCTTGGTGGTTGAGTGATTATAGTACTGCTGTATTCAGAAGGTAGCTAGTTTGATTCTATGTTACTTTGTTTGTATTACCCGTCACTAGTTTGGTATTACTAATTTAATTAATCTTTGTCACAGGTGTACGAGGCTGCTGGGCTGGCCAATGCTGACAGTTTTATCTGACAGTTCCCTGATGGCTACAGTACCATTCTGGGGGAGAGGGAGTTACCGTGTCTGGGGGCCAGAAACAGAGGATAGCTATCGCCCGCGCTCTACTGAAAATCCCATCCATCCTCATACTAGACGAGGCTACCAGGTCAGTTGCAAGGGAATGACTTGATCATAAAAAATGTTAAAATGTAACATGTAAATATGTAAAATGTAAAAATGTAGAAGACGACGACGACGACGACGACGACGACGACGACGACGACGACGACGACGACGACGACGACGACGACGACGACGACGACGACGACGACGACGACGACGACGACGACGACGACGACGACGACGACGACGACGACGACGACGACGACGACGACGACGACGACGACGACGACGACGACGACGACGACGACGACGACGACGACGACGACGACGACGACGACGACGACGACGACGACGACGACGACGACGACGACGACGACGACGACGACGACGACGACGACGACGACGACGGTTTTTATGTCAGCTTGGTGGTTGAGTGATTATAGTACTGCTGTACTCGCCTTGTAATCAGAAGGTAGCTGGTTTGATTCTATGTTACTTTGTTTGTATTACCTGTCAAAATCCCATCCATCCTCATACTAGACGAGGCTACCAAGTCAGTTGCAAGGGAATGACTTGATCGTAAAACATGTTAAAATGTAACATGTAAAAATGTAACATGTGGAAATATAAGAAGTTAAAATGTAACATGTTAAAATGTAACGTGTTAAAATGTAACATTTTAAAATGTAACATGCTTAAATGTAACTTGTTAAAATGTAACATATTAAAATGTAACATGTAAAAATGTAACATGTAAAATTGTAACCTTTTAAAATGTAACATGCTTAAAGGTAACTTGTTAAAATGTAACACATTAAAAACGTTATGAGTACTGGTATAAGTAAAAGTTTTTATGTCAGCTTGGTGGTTGAGTGATTATAGTACTGCTTTACTCGCCTTGTAATTAGAAGGTAGCTGGTTTGATTCTATGTTACTTTGTTTGTATTACCTGTCACTAGTTTGGTATTACTAATTTAATTAATCTTTGTCACAGGTGTACGAGGCTGCTGGGCTGGCCAATGCTGACAGTTTTATCCGACAGTTCCCTGATGGCTACAGTACCATTCTGGGGGAGAGAGGAGTTACCGTGTCTGGGGGCCAGAAACAGAGGATAGCTATCGCCCCGCGCTCTACTGAAAATCCCATCCATCCTCATACTAGACGAGGCTACCAGGTCAGTTGCAAGGGAATGACTTGATCGTAAAACATGTTAAAATGTAACATGTAAAAATGTAACATGTGGAAATATAAGAAGTTAAAATGTAACATGTTAAAATGTAACGTGTTAAAATGTAACATTTTAAAATGTAACATGCTTAAATGTAACGTGTTAAAATGTAACATATTAAATGTAACATGTAAAAATGTAACATGTAAAATTGTAACCTTTTAAAATGTAACATGCTTAAAGGTAACTTGTTAAAATGTAACATATTAAAAACGTTATGAGTACTGGTATGAGTAAAATTTTTTTATGTCAGCTTGGTGGTTGAGTGATTATAGTACTGCTGTATTCAGAAGGTAGCTAGTTTGATTCTATGTTACTTTGTTTGTATTACCCGTCACTAGTTTGGTATTACTAATTTAATTAATCTTTGTCACAGGTGTACGAGGCTGCTGGGCTGGCCAATGCTGACAGTTTTATCCGACAGTTCCCCTGATGGCTACAGTACCATTCTGGGGGAGAGAGGAGTTACCGTGTCTGGGGGCCAGAAACAGAGGATAGCTATCGCCCGCGCTCTACTGAAAATCCCATCCATCCTCATACTAGACG
>NW_026542884.1:0-118901 GCF_028750875.1 Macrosteles quadrilineatus
GTCTTAATATTTAGAGGGATGTCTTAATATTTAGCGGAATGTCTTGTTTATTAGAGGGATGTCTTGCTATTTAGAGGGATGTCTTTTTATTTGGAGGTATGTCTTGTTATTTAGAGGGATGTCTTGTTATTTAGAGGAATGTCTTGTTATTTAAAAGGGATGTCTTGTTATTTAGAGGGATGTCTTGTTATTTAGTGGGATGTCTTGTTATTTAGAGGGATGTCTTGTTATTTAGAGAGATGTCTTGTTATTTAAAGGGATGTCTTAATATTTAGAGGGATGTCTTGTTATTTAGAGGGATGTCTTAATATTTAGAGGGATGTCTTGTTATTTGAAGGGATGTCTTAATATTTAGAGGGATGTCTTGTTATTTAGAGGGATGTCTTGTTATTTGGAGGGAAGTCTTGTTATTTGGAGGAATGTCTTGTTATTTAGAGGGATATCTTGTTATTTGGAGGGATGTCTTGTTATTTAGAGGGATGTCTTGCTATTTAGAGGGATGTCTTTTTATTTGGAGGGATGTCTTGTTATTTAGAGGGATGTCTTGTTATTTAGAGGAATGTCTTGTTATTTAAAAGGGATGTCTTGTTATTTAGAGGGACGTCTTGTTATTTAGTGGGATGTCTTGTTATTTAGAGGGATGTCTTGTTATTTAGAGAGATGTCTTGTTATTTAAAGGGATGTCTTAATATTTAGAGGGATGTCTTGTTATTTAGAGGGATGTCTTAATATTTAGAGGGATGTCTTGTTATTTGGAGGGATGTCTTAATATTTAGAGGGATGTCTTGTTATTTAGAGGGATGTCTTGTTATTTAGAGGGATGTCTTGTTTTTTAGAGGGTTGTCTTGTAATTTAGATGGGATGTCTAGTTATTTAGAGGGATGTCTTGTTATTTGGAGAGATGTCTTTTTATTTAGAGGGATGTCTTGTTTTTTAGAGGGTTGTCTTGTTATTTGGAGGGATGTCTTGTTTTTTAGAGGGTTGTCTTGTAATTTAGATGGGATGTCTTGTTATTTAGAGGGATGTCTTAATATTTAGCGGAATGTCTTGTTTATTAGAGGGATGTCTTGCTATTTAGAGGGATGTCTTTTTATTTGGAGGGATGTCTTGTTATTTAGAGGGATGTCTTGTTATTTAGAGGAATGTCTTGTTATTTAAAAGGGATGTCTTGTTATTTAGAGGGATGTCTTGTTATTTAGTGGGATGTCTTGTTATTTAGAGGGATGTCTTGTTATTTAGAGAGATGTCTTGTTATTTAAAGGGATGTCTTAATATTTAGAGGGATGTCTTAATATTTAGCGGAATGTCTTGTTTATTAGAGGGATGTCTTGCTATTTAGAGGGATGTCTTTTTATTTGGAGGGATGTCTTGTTATTTAGAGGGATGTCTTGTTATTTAGAGGAATGTCTTGTTATTTAAAAGGGATGTCTTGTTATTTAGAGGGATGTCTTGTTATTTAGTGGGATGTCTTGTTATTTAGAGGGATGTCTTGTTATTTAGAGAGATGTCTTGTTATTTAAAGGGATGTCTTAATATTTAGAGGGATGTCTTGTTATTTAGAGGGATGTCTTAATATTTAGAGGGATGTCTTGTTATTTGAAGGGATGTCTTAATATTTAGAGGGATGTCTTGTTATTTAGAGGGATGTCTTGTTATTTAGAGGGATGTCTTTTTATTTAGAGGGATGTCTTGTTATTTAGAGGGATGTCTTGTTATTTAGAGGGATGTCTTGTTATTTGAAGGGATGTCCTAATATTTAGAGGGTTGTCTTGCTTTTTTGAGGGATTTCTTGTTATTTGGTGGGATGTCTTGTTATTTAGAGGGATGTCTTGTTATTTAGAGGAATGTCTTGTTATTTAAAAGGGATGTCTTGTTATTTAGAGGGATGTCTTGTTTTTTAGTGAGATGTCTTGTTACTTAGAGGGATGTCTTGTTATTTAGAGAGATGTCTTGTTATTTAAAGGGATGTCTTAATATTTAGAGGGATGTCTTGTTATTTAGAGGGATGTCTTAATATTTAGAGGGATGTCTTGTTATTTGGAGGGATGTCTTAATATTTAGAGGGATGTCTTGTTATTTAGAGGGATGTCTTGTTATTTAGAGAGATGTCTTGTTATTTAAAGGAATGTCTTAATATTTAGAGGGATGTCTTGTTATTTAGAGGGATGTCTTAATATTTAGAGGGATGTCTTGTCATTTGAAGGGATGTCTTAATATTTAGAGGGATGTCTTGTTATTTAGAGGGATGTCTTGTTATTTAGAGGGATGTCTTGTTTTTTAAAGGGTTGTCTTGTTATTTGGAGGGATGTCTTAATATTTAGAGGGATGTCTTGGTATTTAGAGGGATGTCTTGTTATTTAGAGGGATGTCTTGTTATTTAGAGGGATGTCTTCTTATTTGGAGGGAAGTCTTGTTATTTGGAGGAATGTCTTGTTATTTAGAGGGATATCTTGTTATTTGGAGGGATGTCTTGTTATTTAGAGGGATGTCTTGCTATTTAGAGGGATGTCTTTTTATTTGGAGGGATGTCTTGTTATTTAGAGGGATGTCTTGTTATTTAGAGGAATGTCTTGTTATTTAAAAGGGATGTCTTGTTATTTAGAGGTACGTCTTGTTATTTAGTGGGATGTCTTGTTATTTAGAGGGATGTCTTGTTATTTAGAGAGATGTCTTGTTATTTAAAGGGATGTCTTAATATTTAGAGGGATGTCTTGTTATTTAGAGGGATGTCTTAATATTTAGAGGGATGTCTTGTTATTTGGAGGGATGTCTTAATATTTAGAGGGATGGCTTGTTATTTAGAGGGATGTCTTGTTATTTAGAGGGATGTCTTGTTTTTTAGAGGGTTGTCTTGTAATTTAGATGGGATGTCTTGTTATTTAGAGGGATGTCTTGTTATTTGGAGAGATGTCTTTTTATTTAGAGGGATGTCTTGTTTTTTAGAGGGTTGTCTTGTTATTTGGAGGGATGTCTTGTTTTTTAGAGGGTTGTCTTGTAATTTAGATGGGTGTCTTGTTATTTAGAGGGATGTCTTAATATTTAGCGGAATGTCTTGTTTATTAGAGGGATGTCTTGCTATTTAGAGGGATGTCTTTTTATTTGGAGGGATGTCTTGTTATTTAGAGGGATGTCTTGTTATTTAGAGGAATGTCTTGTTATTTAAAAGGGATGTCTTGTTATTTAGAGGGATGTCTTGTTATTTAGTGGGATGTCTTGTTATTTAGAGGGATGTCTTGTTATTTAGAGAGATGTCTTGTTATTTAAAGGGATGTCTTAATATTTAGAGGGATGTCTTAATATTTAGCGGAATGTCTTGTTTATTAGAGGGATGTCTTGCTATTTAGAGGGATGTCTTTTTATTTGGAGGTATGTCTTGTTATTTAGAGGGATGTCTTGTTATTTAGAGGAATGTCTTGTTATTTAAAAGGGATGTCTTGTTATTTAGAGGGATGTCTTGTTATTTAGTGGGATGTCTTGTTATTTAGAGGGATGTCTTGTTATTTAGAGAGATGTCTTGTTATTTAAAGGGATGTCTTAATATTTAGAGGGATGTCTTGTTATTTAGAGGGATGTCTTAATATTTAGAGGGATGTCTTGTTATTTGAAGGGATGTCTTAATATTTAGAGGGATGTCTTGTTATTTAGAGGGATGTCTTGTTATTTAGAGGGATGTCTTGTTATTTAGAGGGATGTCTTGTTTTTTAAAGGGTTGTCTTGTTATTTGGAGGGATGTCTTAATATTTAGAGGGATGTCTTGGTATTTAGAGGGATGTCTTGTTATTTAGAGGGATGTCTTAATATTTAGCGGAATGTCTTAAGGGATGTCTTGTTTTTTAGAGGGTTGTCTTGTAATTTAGATGGGATGTCTTGTTATTTAGAGGGATGTCTTGTTATTTACAGGTATGTCTTGTTATTTAGAGGGATGTCTTAATATTTAGAGGAATGTCTTGTTATATAGATGGATGTCTTGTTATTTAGAGGGATGTCTTGATATTTAGAGGGATGTCTTGTTTTTTAGAGAGATGTCTTGTTATTTAGAGGGTTTTTTTGTTTTTTAGAGGGTTGTCTTGTTATTTGGAGGGATGTCTTGTTATTTAGATTGATGTCTTAATATTTAGAGGGATGTCTTTTTTTTTGGAGGGATGTCTTGTTATTTAGAGGGATGTCTTGTTATTTAGAGGAATGTCTTGTTATTTAAAAGGGATGTCTTGTTATTACGAGGGATGTCTTGTTATTTAGAGGGATGTCTTGTTATTTAGAGGGATATCTTGTTATTTAGAGGGATGTCTTGTTATTTAGAGGGATGTCTTGTTATTTGAAGGGATGTCTTAATATTTAGAGAGATGTCTTGTTATTTAGAGGGATGTCTTGTTATTTAGAGGGATGTCTTGTTATTTAGAGGGATGTCTTCATATTTGGAGGGATGTCTTCATATTTGGAGGGATGTCTTGTTATTTAAAGGGATGTCTTGTTATTTAGAGGGATGTCTTGTTATTTGAAGGGATGTCTTAATATTTAGAGGGATGTCTTGCTATTTTGAGGGATTTCTTATTATTTGGAGGGATGTCTTCTTATTTAGAGGGATGTCTTGTTATTTAGAGGAATGTCTTGTTATTTAAAAGGGATGTCTTGTTATTTAGAGGGATGTCTTGTTATTTAGTGGGATGTCTTGTTATTTAGAGGGATGTCTTGTTATTTAGAGAGAAGTCTTGTTATTTAAAGGGATGTCTTAATATTTAGAGGGATGTCTTGTTATTTAGAGGGATGTCTTAATATTTAGAGGGATGTCTTGTTATTTGGAGGGATGTCTTAATATTTAGAGGGATGTCTTGTTATTTAGAGGGATGTCTTGTTATTTAGAGAGATGTCTTGTTATTTAAAGGGATGTCTTAATATTTAGAGGGATGTCTTGTTATTTAGAGGGATGTCTTAATATTTAGAGGGATGTCTTGTTATTTGAAGGGATGTCTTAATATTTAGAGGGATGTCTTGTTATTTAGAGGGATGTCTTGTTATTTAGAGGGATGTCTTGTTTTTTAAAGGGTTGTCTTGTTATTTGGAGGGATGTCTTAATATTTAGAGGGATGTCTTGGTATTTAGAGGGATGTCTTGTTATTTAGAGGGATGTCTTGTTATTTAGAGGGATGTCTTCTTATTTGGAGGGAAGTCTTGTTATTTGGAGGAATGTCTTGTTATTTAGAGGGATATCTTGTTATTTGGAGGGATGTCTTGTTATTTAGAGGGATGTCTTGCTATTTAGAGGGATGTCTTTTTATTTGGAGGGATGTCTTGTTATTTAGAGGGATGTCTTGTTATTTAGAGGAATGTCTTGTTATTTAAAAGGGATGTCTTGTTATTTAGAGGGACGTCTTGTTATTTAGTGGGATGTCTTGTTATTTAGAGGGATGTCTTGTTATTTAGAGAGATGTCTTGTTATTTAAAGGGATGTCTTAATATTTAGAGGGATGTCTTGTTATTTAGAGGGATGTCTTAATATTTAGCGGGATGTCTTGTTATTTGGAGGGATGTCTTAATATTTAGAGGGATGTCTTGTTATTTAGAGGGATGTCTTGTTATTTAGAGGGATGTCTTGTTTTTTAAAGGGTTTTCTTGTTATTTGGAGGGATGTCTTAATATTTACAGGGATGTCTTGGTATTTGGAGGGATGTCTTGTTATTTAGAGGGATGTCTTAATATTTAGCTTAATGTCTAGTTTATTAGAGGGATGTCTTGTTATTTAGAGGGATGTCTTGTTATTTAGAGGGATGTCTTAATATTTGGAGGGAATGTCTTGTTATTTAGAGGGATGTCTTAATATTTAGAGGGATGTCTTGATTTTTAGTGGGATGTCTTGTTATTTAGAGGGATGTCTTGTTATTTAGAGGGTTTTTTTGTTTTTTAGAGGGTTGTCTTGTTATTTGGAGGGATGTCTTGTTATTTAGATTGATGTCTTAATATTTAGAGGGATGTCTTGTTTTTTAGAGGGATGTCTTGTTATTTAGAGGGATGTCTTGTTATTTAGAGGGATGTCTTGTTATTTAGAGGGATGTCTTGTTATTTAGAGGGATGTCTTGTTATTTGAAGGGATGTCTTAATATTTAGAGAGATGTCTTGTTATTTAGAGGGATGTCTTGTTATTTAGAGGGATGTCTTCATATTTGGAGGGATGTCTTCATATTTGGAGGGAAGTCTTGTTATTTAGAGGGATGTCTTGTTATTTGGAGGGATGCTTGTTATTAAGAGGGATGTCTTATAATTTAGAGGGATGTCTTGTTATTTGGAGGTATGTCTTGTTATTTAGAGGGATGTCTTGTTATTTAGAGGGATGTCTTGGTATTTGGAGGGATGTCTAGTTATTTAGAGGGATGTCTTTTTATTTAGAGGGATGTCTTGTTATTTAGAGGGATGTCTTGGTATTTGGAGGGATGTCTAGTTATTTAGAGAGTTGTCTTTTTATTTAGAGGGATGTCTTGTTATTTAGAGGGATGTCTTGTTATTTAGAGGGATGTCTTGTTATTTGAAGGGATGTCTTAATATTTAGAGGGATGTCTTGCTATTTTGAGGGATTTCTTGTTATTTCGAGGGATGTCTTGTTATTTAGAGGGATGTCTTGTTATTTAGAGGAATGTCTTGTTATTTAAAAGGGATGTCTTGTTATTTAGAGGGATGTCTTGTTATTTAGTGGAATGTCTTGTTATTTAGAGGGATGTCTTGTTATTTAGAGAGATGTCTTGTTATTTAAAGGGATGTCTTAATATTTAGAGGGATGTCTTGTTATTTAGAGGGATGTCTTAATATTTAGAGGGATGTCTTGTTATTTGGAGGGATGTCTTTATATTTAGAGGGATGTCTTGTTATTTAGAGGGATGTCTTGTTATTTAGAGAGATGTCTTGTTATTTAAAGGGATGTCTTAATATTTAGAGGGATGTCTTTTTATTTAGAGGGATGTCTTAATATTTAGAGGGATGTCTTGTTATTTGAAGGGATGTCTTAATATTTAGAGGGATGTCTTGTTATTTAGAGGGATGTCTTGTTATTTAGAGGGATGTCTTGTTATTTAGAAGGATGTCTTCTTATTTGGAGGGAAGTCTTGTTATTTGGAGGAATGTCTTGTTATTTAGAGGGATATCTTGTTATTTGGAGGGATGTCTTGTTATTTAGAGGGATGTCTTGCTATTTAGAGGGATGTCTTTTTATTTGGAGGGATGTCTTGTTATTTAGAGGGATGTCTTGTTATTTAGAGGAATGTCTTGTTATTTAAAAGGGATGTCTTGTTATTTAGAGGGACGTCTTATTATTTAGTGGGATGTCTTGTTATTTAGAGGGATGTCTTGTTATTTAGAGGGATGTCTTGTTATTTAAAGGGATGTCTTAATATTTAGAGGGATGTCTTGTTATTTAGAGGGATGTCTTAATATTTAGAGGGATGTCTTGTTATTTAGAGGGATGTCTTGTTTTTTAGAGGGATGTCTTGTTTTTTAAAGGGTTTTCTTGTTATTTGGAGGGATGTCTTAATATTTAGAGGGATGTCTTGGTATTTGGAGGGATGTCTTGTTATTTAGAGGGATGTCTTAATATTTAGCGGAATGTCTAGTTTATTAGAGGGATGTCTTGTTATTTAGAGGGATGTCTTGTTATTTAGAGGGATGTCTTAATATTTGGAGGGATGTCTTGGTATTTAGAGGGATGTTTTGTTATTTAGAGGGATGTCTTAATATTTAGCGGAATGTCTAGTTTATTAGAGGGATGTCTTGTTATTTAGAGGGATGTCTTGTTATTTAAAGGGATGTCTTGTTTTTTAGAGGGTTGTCTTGTTATTTGGAGAGATGTCTTGTTTTTTAGAGGGTTGTGTTGTAATTTAGATGGGATGTCTTGTTATTTAGAGGGATGTCTTGTTATTTACAGGTATATGTCTTGTTATTTAGAGGGATGTCTGAATATTTAGAGGAATGTCTTGTTATATAGATGGATGTCTTGTTATTTAGAGGGATGTCTTGTTATTTAGATTGATGTCTTAATATTTAGAGGGATGTCTTGTTTTTTAGAGGGATGTCTTGTTATTTAGAGGGATGTCTTGTTATTTAGAGGGATGTCTTGTTATTTAGAGGGATGTCTTGTTATTTAAAGGAATGTCTTGTTATTTAAAAGGGATGTCTTGTTATTTAGAGGGATGTCTTGTTTTTTAGTGAGATGTCTTGTTACTTAGAGGGATGTCTTGTTATTTAGAGAGATGTCTTGTTATTTAAAGGGATGTCTTAATATTTAGAGGGATGTCTTGTTATTTAGAGGGATGTCTTAATATTTAGAGGGATGTCTTGTTATTTGGAGGGATGTCTTAATATTTAGAGGGATGTCTTGTTATTTAGAGGGATGTCTTGTTATTTAGAGAGATGTCTTGTTATTTAAAGGAATGTCTTAATATTTAGAGGGATGTCTTGTTATTTAGAGGGATGTCTTAATATTTAGAGGGATGTCTTGTCATTTGAAGGGATGTCTTAATATTTAGAGGGATGTCTTGTTATTTAGAGGGATGTCTTGTTATTTAGAGGGATGTCTTGTTTTTTAAAGGGTTGTCTTGTTATTTGGAGGGATGTCTTAATATTTAGAGGGATGTCTTGGTATTTAGAGGGATGTCTTGTTATTTAGAGGGATGTCTTGTTATTTAGAGGGATGTCTTCTTATTTGGAGGGAAGTCTTGTTATTTGGAGGAATGTCTTGTTATTTAGAGGGATATCTTGTTATTTGGAGGGATGTCTTGTTATTTAGAGGGATGTCTTGCTATTTAGAGGGATGTCTTTTTATTTGGAGGGATGTCTTGTTATTTAGAGGGATGTCTTGTTATTTAGAGGAATGTCTTGTTATTTAAAAGGGATGTCTTGTTATTTAGAGGTACGTCTTGTTATTTAGTGGGATGTCTTGTTATTTAGAGGGATGTCTTGTTATTTAGAGAGATGTCTTGTTATTTAAAGGGATGTCTTAATATTTAGAGGGATGTCTTGTTATTTAGAGGGATGTCTTAATATTTAGAGGGATGTCTTGTTATTTGGAGGGATGTCTTAATATTTAGAGGGATGGCTTGTTATTTAGAGGGATGTCTTGTTATTTAGAGGGATGTCTTGTTTTTTAGAGGGTTGTCTTGTAATTTAGATGGGATGTCTTGTTATTTAGAGGGATGTCTTGTTATTTGGAGAGATGTCTTTTTATTTAGAGGGATGTCTTGTTTTTTAGAGGGTTGTCTTGTTATTTGGAGGGATGTCTTGTTTTTTAGAGGGTTGTCTTGTAATTTAGATGGGTGTCTTGTTATTTAGAGGGATGTCTTAATATTTAGCGGAATGTCTTGTTTATTAGAGGGATGTCTTGCTATTTAGAGGGATGTCTTTTTATTTGGAGGGATGTCTTGTTATTTAGAGGGATGTCTTGTTATTTAGAGGAATGTCTTGTTATTTAAAAGGGATGTCTTGTTATTTAGAGGGATGTCTTGTTATTTAGTGGGATGTCTTGTTATTTAGAGGGATGTCTTGTTATTTAGAGAGATGTCTTGTTATTTAAAGGGATGTCTTAATATTTAGAGGGATGTCTTAATATTTAGCGGAATGTCTTGTTTATTAGAGGGATGTCTTGCTATTTAGAGGGATGTCTTTTTATTTGGAGGTATGTCTTGTTATTTAGAGGGATGTCTTGTTATTTAGAGGAATGTCTTGTTATTTAAAAGGGATGTCTTGTTATTTAGAGGGATGTCTTGTTATTTAGTGGGATGTCTTGTTATTTAGAGGGATGTCTTGTTATTTAGAGAGATGTCTTGTTATTTAAAGGGATGTCTTAATATTTAGAGGGATGTCTTGTTATTTAGAGGGATGTCTTAATATTTAGAGGGATGTCTTGTTATTTGAAGGGATGTCTTAATATTTAGAGGGATGTCTTGTTATTTAGAGGGATGTCTTGTTATTTAGAGGGATGTCTTGTTATTTAGAGGGATGTCTTGTTTTTTAAAGGGTTGTCTTGTTATTTGGAGGGATGTCTTAATATTTAGAGGGATGTCTTGGTATTTAGAGGGATGTCTTGTTATTTAGAGGGATGTCTTAATATTTAGCGGAATGTCTTAAGGGATGTCTTGTTTTTTAGAGGGTTGTCTTGTAATTTAGATGGGATGTCTTGTTATTTAGAGGGATGTCTTGTTATTTACAGGTATGTCTTGTTATTTAGAGGGATGTCTTAATATTTAGAGGAATGTCTTGTTATATAGATGGATGTCTTGTTATTTAGAGGGATGTCTTGATATTTAGAGGGATGTCTTGTTTTTTAGAGAGATGTCTTGTTATTTAGAGGGTTTTTTTGTTTTTTAGAGGGTTGTCTTGTTATTTGGAGGGATGTCTTGTTATTTAGATTGATGTCTTAATATTTAGAGGGATGTCTTTTTTTTTGGAGGGATGTCTTGTTATTTAGAGGGATGTCTTGTTATTTAGAGGAATGTCTTGTTATTTAAAAGGGATGTCTTGTTATTACGAGGGATGTCTTGTTATTTAGAGGGATGTCTTGTTATTTAGAGGGATATCTTGTTATTTAGAGGGATGTCTTGTTATTTAGAGGGATGTCTTGTTATTTGAAGGGATGTCTTAATATTTAGAGAGATGTCTTGTTATTTAGAGGGATGTCTTGTTATTTAGAGGGATGTCTTGTTATTTAGAGGGATGTCTTCATATTTGGAGGGATGTCTTCATATTTGGAGGGATGTCTTGTTATTTAAAGGGATGTCTTGTTATTTAGAGGGATGTCTTGTTATTTGAAGGGATGTCTTAATATTTAGAGGGATGTCTTGCTATTTTGAGGGATTTCTTATTATTTGGAGGGATGTCTTCTTATTTAGAGGGATGTCTTGTTATTTAGAGGAATGTCTTGTTATTTAAAAGGGATGTCTTGTTATTTAGAGGGATGTCTTGTTATTTAGTGGGATGTCTTGTTATTTAGAGGGATGTCTTGTTATTTAGAGAGAAGTCTTGTTATTTAAAGGGATGTCTTAATATTTAGAGGGATGTCTTGTTATTTAGAGGGATGTCTTAATATTTAGAGGGATGTCTTGTTATTTGGAGGGATGTCTTAATATTTAGAGGGATGTCTTGTTATTTAGAGGGATGTCTTGTTATTTAGAGAGATGTCTTGTTATTTAAAGGGATGTCTTAATATTTAGAGGGATGTCTTGTTATTTAGAGGGATGTCTTAATATTTAGAGGGATGTCTTGTTATTTGAAGGGATGTCTTAATATTTAGAGGGATGTCTTGTTATTTAGAGGGATGTCTTGTTATTTAGAGGGATGTCTTGTTTTTTAAAGGGTTGTCTTGTTATTTGGAGGGATGTCTTAATATTTAGAGGGATGTCTTGGTATTTAGAGGGATGTCTTGTTATTTAGAGGGATGTCTTGTTATTTAGAGGGATGTCTTCTTATTTGGAGGGAAGTCTTGTTATTTGGAGGAATGTCTTGTTATTTAGAGGGATATCTTGTTATTTGGAGGGATGTCTTGTTATTTAGAGGGATGTCTTGCTATTTAGAGGGATGTCTTTTTATTTGGAGGGATGTCTTGTTATTTAGAGGGATGTCTTGTTATTTAGAGGAATGTCTTGTTATTTAAAAGGGATGTCTTGTTATTTAGAGGGACGTCTTGTTATTTAGTGGGATGTCTTGTTATTTAGAGGGATGTCTTGTTATTTAGAGAGATGTCTTGTTATTTAAAGGGATGTCTTAATATTTAGAGGGATGTCTTGTTATTTAGAGGGATGTCTTAATATTTAGCGGGATGTCTTGTTATTTGGAGGGATGTCTTAATATTTAGAGGGATGTCTTGTTATTTAGAGGGATGTCTTGTTATTTAGAGGGATGTCTTGTTTTTTAAAGGGTTTTCTTGTTATTTGGAGGGATGTCTTAATATTTACAGGGATGTCTTGGTATTTGGAGGGATGTCTTGTTATTTAGAGGGATGTCTTAATATTTAGCTTAATGTCTAGTTTATTAGAGGGATGTCTTGTTATTTAGAGGGATGTCTTGTTATTTAGAGGGATGTCTTAATATTTGGAGGGATGTCTTGTTATTTAGAGGGATGTCTTAATATTTAGAGGGATGTCTTGATTTTTAGTGGGATGTCTTGTTATTTAGAGGGATGTCTTGTTATTTAGAGGGTTTTTTTGTTTTTTAGAGGGTTGTCTTGTTATTTGGAGGGATGTCTTGTTATTTAGATTGATGTCTTAATATTTAGAGGGATGTCTTGTTTTTTAGAGGGATGTCTTGTTATTTAGAGGGATGTCTTGTTATTTAGAGGGATGTCTTGTTATTTAGAGGGATGTCTTGTTATTTAGAGGGATGTCTTGTTATTTGAAGGGATGTCTTAATATTTAGAGAGATGTCTTGTTATTTAGAGGGATGTCTTGTTATTTAGAGGGATGTCTTCATATTTGGAGGGATGTCTTCATATTTGGAGGGAAGTCTTGTTATTTAGAGGGATGTCTTGTTATTTGGAGGGATGCTTGTTATTAAGAGGGATGTCTTATAATTTAGAGGGATGTCTTGTTATTTGGAGGTATGTCTTGTTATTTAGAGGGATGTCTTGTTATTTAGAGGGATGTCTTGGTATTTGGAGGGATGTCTAGTTATTTAGAGGGATGTCTTTTTATTTAGAGGGATGTCTTGTTATTTAGAGGGATGTCTTGGTATTTGGAGGGATGTCTAGTTATTTAGAGAGTTGTCTTTTTATTTAGAGGGATGTCTTGTTATTTAGAGGGATGTCTTGTTATTTAGAGGGATGTCTTGTTATTTGAAGGGATGTCTTAATATTTAGAGGGATGTCTTGCTATTTTGAGGGATTTCTTGTTATTTCGAGGGATGTCTTGTTATTTAGAGGGATGTCTTGTTATTTAGAGGAATGTCTTGTTATTTAAAAGGGATGTCTTGTTATTTAGAGGGATGTCTTGTTATTTAGTGGAATGTCTTGTTATTTAGAGGGATGTCTTGTTATTTAGAGAGATGTCTTGTTATTTAAAGGGATGTCTTAATATTTAGAGGGATGTCTTGTTATTTAGAGGGATGTCTTAATATTTAGAGGGATGTCTTGTTATTTGGAGGGATGTCTTTATATTTAGAGGGATGTCTTGTTATTTAGAGGGATGTCTTGTTATTTAGAGAGATGTCTTGTTATTTAAAGGGATGTCTTAATATTTAGAGGGATGTCTTTTTATTTAGAGGGATGTCTTAATATTTAGAGGGATGTCTTGTTATTTGAAGGGATGTCTTAATATTTAGAGGGATGTCTTGTTATTTAGAGGGATGTCTTGTTATTTAGAGGGATGTCTTGTTATTTAGAAGGATGTCTTCTTATTTGGAGGGAAGTCTTGTTATTTGGAGGAATGTCTTGTTATTTAGAGGGATATCTTGTTATTTGGAGGGATGTCTTGTTATTTAGAGGGATGTCTTGCTATTTAGAGGGATGTCTTTTTATTTGGAGGGATGTCTTGTTATTTAGAGGGATGTCTTGTTATTTAGAGGAATGTCTTGTTATTTAAAAGGGATGTCTTGTTATTTAGAGGGACGTCTTATTATTTAGTGGGATGTCTTGTTATTTAGAGGGATGTCTTGTTATTTAGAGGGATGTCTTGTTATTTAAAGGGATGTCTTAATATTTAGAGGGATGTCTTGTTATTTAGAGGGATGTCTTAATATTTAGAGGGATGTCTTGTTATTTAGAGGGATGTCTTGTTTTTTAGAGGGATGTCTTGTTTTTTAAAGGGTTTTCTTGTTATTTGGAGGGATGTCTTAATATTTAGAGGGATGTCTTGGTATTTGGAGGGATGTCTTGTTATTTAGAGGGATGTCTTAATATTTAGCGGAATGTCTAGTTTATTAGAGGGATGTCTTGTTATTTAGAGGGATGTCTTGTTATTTAGAGGGATGTCTTAATATTTGGAGGGATGTCTTGGTATTTAGAGGGATGTTTTGTTATTTAGAGGGATGTCTTAATATTTAGCGGAATGTCTAGTTTATTAGAGGGATGTCTTGTTATTTAGAGGGATGTCTTGTTATTTAAAGGGATGTCTTGTTTTTTAGAGGGTTGTCTTGTTATTTGGAGAGATGTCTTGTTTTTTAGAGGGTTGTGTTGTAATTTAGATGGGATGTCTTGTTATTTAGAGGGATGTCTTGTTATTTACAGGTATATGTCTTGTTATTTAGAGGGATGTCTGAATATTTAGAGGAATGTCTTGTTATATAGATGGATGTCTTGTTATTTAGAGGGATGTCTTGTTATTTAGATTGATGTCTTAATATTTAGAGGGATGTCTTGTTTTTTAGAGGGATGTCTTGTTATTTAGAGGGATGTCTTGTTATTTAGAGGGATGTCTTGTTATTTAGAGGGATGTCTTGTTATTTAGAGGGATGTCTTGTTATTTGAAGGGATGTCTTAATATTTAGAGAGATGTCTTGTTATTTAGAGGGATGTCTTGTTATTTAGAGGGATGTCTTCATATTTGGAGGGATGTCTTGTTATTTAGAGGGATGTCTTGTTATTTAGAGGGATGTCTTGTTATTTAGAGGGATGTCTTGTTATTTAGATTGATGTCTTAATATTTAGAGGGATGTCTTGTTTTTTAGAGGGATGTCTTGTTATTTAGATTGATGTCTTAATATTTAGAGGGATGTCTTGTTTTTTAGAGGGATGTCTTGTTATTTAGAGGGATGTCTTGTTATTTAGAGGGATGTCTTGTTATTTAGAGGGATGTCTTGTTATTTAGAGGGATGTCTTGTTATTTGAAGGGATGTCTTAATATTTAGAGAGATGTCTTGTTATTTAGAGGGATGTCTTGTTATTTAGAGGGATGTCTTGTTATTTAGAGGGATGTCTTCATATTTGGAGGGATGTCTTGTTATTTAGAGGGATGTCTTGTTATTTAGAGGGATGTCTTAATATTTAGCGGAATGTCTAGTTTATTAGAGGGATGTCTTGTTATTTAGAGGGATGTCTTGTTATTTAGAGGGATGTCTTAATATTTGGAGGGATGTCTTGTTATTTAGAGGGATGTCTTAATATTTAGAGGGATGTCTTGTTTTTTAGTGTGATGTCTTGTTATTTAGAGGGATGTCTTGTTATTTGGAGAGATGTCTTTTTATTTAGAGGGATGTCTTGTTTTTTAGAGGGTTGTCTTGTTATTTGGAGGGATGTCTTGTTTTTTAGAGGGTTGTCTTGGTATTTAGAGGGATGTCTTGTTATTTAGAGGGATGTCTTGTTATTTAGAGGGATGTCTTGTTTTTTAGAGGGATGTCTTGTTTTTTAAAGGGTTTTCTTGTTATTTGGAGGGATGTCTTAATATTTAGAGGGATGTCTTGGTATTTGGAGGGATGTCTTGTTATTTAGAGGGATGTCTTAATATTTAGCGGAATGTCTAGTTTATTAGAGGGATGTCTTGTTATTTAGAGGGATGTCTTGTTATTTAGAGGGATGTCTTAATATTTGGAGGGATGTCTTGTTATTTAGAGGGATGTCTTAATATTTAGAGGGATGTCTTGTTTTTTAGTGGGATGTCTTGTTATTTAGAGGGATGTCTTGTTATTTGGAGAGATGTCTTGTTATTTAGAGGGATGTCTTGTTTTTTAGAGGGTTGTCTTGTTATTTGGAGGGATGTCTTTTTTTTTCGAGGGTTGTCTTGTAATTTAGATGGGATGTCTTGTTATTTAGAGGGATGTCTTAATATTTAGCGGAATGTCTTGTTTATTAGAGGGATGTCTTGCTATTTAGAGGGATGTCTTTTTATTTGGAGGGATGTCTTGTTATTTAGAGGGATGTCTTGTTATTTAGAGGAATGTCTTGTTATTTAAAAGGGATGTCTTGTTATTTAGAGGGATGTCTTGTTATTTAGTGGGATGTCTTGTTATTTAGAGGGATGTCTTGTTATTTAGAGAGATGTCTTGTTATTTAAAGGGATGTCTTAATATTTAGAGGGATGTCTTGTTATTTAGAGGGATGTCTTAATATTTAGCGGAATGTCTAGTTTATTAGAGGGATGTCTTGCTATTTAGAGGGATGTCTTTTTATTTGGAGGGATGTCTTGTTATTTAGAGGGATGTCTTGTTATTTAGAGGAATGTCTTGTTATTTAAAAGGGATGTCTTGTTATTTAGAGGGATGTCTTGTTATTTAGTGGGATGTCTTGTTATTTAGAGGGATGTCTTGTTATTTAGAGAGATGTCTTGTTATTTAAAGGGATGTCTTAATATTTAGAGGGATGTCTTGTTATTTAGAGGGATGTCTTAATATTTAGCGGAATGTCTTGTTTATTAGAGGGATGTCTTGTTATTTAGAGGGATGTCTTGTTATTTAGAGGGATGTCTTAATATTTGGAGGGATGTCTTGTTATTTAGAGGGATGTCTTAATATTTAGAGGGATGTCTTGTTTTTTAGTGGGATGTCTTGTTATTTAGAGGGATGTCTTGTTATTTAGATTGATGTCTTAATATTTAGAGGGATGTCTTGTTTTTTAGAGGGATGTCTTGTTATTTAGATTGATGTCTTAATATTTAGAGGGATGTCTTGTTTTTTAGAGGGATGTCTTGTTATTTAAAGGGATGTCTTGTTATTTAGAGGGATGTCTTGTTATTTAGAGGGATGTCTTGTTATTTAGAGGTATGTCTTGTTATTTGAAGGGATGTCTTAATATTTTGAGAGATGTCTTGTTATTTAGAGGGATGTCTTGTTATTTAGAGGGATGTCTTGTTATTTAGAGGGATGTCTTCATATTTGGAGGGATGTCTTGTTATTTAGAGGGATGTCTTGTTATTTAGAGGGATGTCTTAATATTTAGCGGAATGTCTAGTTTATTAGAGGGATGTCTTGTTATTTAGAGGGATGTCTTGTTATTTAGAGGGATGTCTTAATATTTGGAGGGATGTCTTGTTATTTAGAGGGATGTCTTAATATTTAGAGGGATGTCTTGTTTTTTAGTGTGATGTCTTGTTATTTAGAGGGATGTCTTGTTATTTGGAGAGATGTCTTTTTATTTAGAGGGATGTCTTGTTTTTTAGAGGGTTGTCTTGTTATTTGGAGGGATGTCTTGTTTTTTAGAGGGTTGTCTTGGTATTTAGAGGGATGTCTTGTTATTTAGAGGGATGTCTTGTTATTTAGAGGGATGTCTTGTTTTTTAGAGGGATGTCTTGTTTTTTAAAGGGTTTTCTTGTTATTTGGAGGGATGTCTTAATATTTAGAGGGATGTCTTGGTATTTGGAGGGATGTCTTGTTATTTAGAGGGATGTCTTAATATTTAGCGGAATGTCTAGTTTATTAGAGGGATGTCTTGTTATTTAGAGGGATGTCTTGTTATTTAGAGGGATGTCTTAATATTTGGAGGGATGTCTTGTTATTTAGAGGGATGTCTTAATATTTAGAGGGATGTCTTGTTTTTTAGTGGGATGTCTTGTTATTTAGAGGGATGTCTTGTTATTTGGAGAGATGTCTTTTTATTTAGAGGGATGTCTTGTTTTTTAGAGGGTTGTCTTGTTATTTGGAGGGATGTCTTGTTTTTTCGAGGGTTGTCTTGTAATTTAGATGGGATGTCTTGTTATTTAGAGGGATGTCTTAATATTTAGCGGAATGTCTTGTTTATTAGAGGGATGTCTTGCTATTTAGAGGGATGTCTTTTTATTTGGAGGGATGTCTTGTTATTTAGAGGGATGTCTTGTTATTTAGAGGAATGTCTTGTTATTTAAAAGGGATGTCTTGTTATTTAGAGGGATGTCTTGTTATTTAGTGGATGTCTTGTTATTTAGAGGGATGTCTTGTTATTTAGAGAGATGTCTTGTTATTTAAAGGGATGTCTTAATATTTAGAGGGATGTCTTGTTATTTAGAGGGATGTCTTAATATTTAGCGGAATGTCTTGTTTATTAGAGGGATGTCTTGCTATTTAGAGGGATGTCTTTTTATTTGGAGGGATGTCTTGTTATTTAGAGGGATGTCTTGTTATTTAGAGGAATGTCTTGTTATTTAAAAGGGATGTCTTGTTATTTAGAGGGATGTCTTGTTATTTAGTGGGATGTCTTGTTATTTAGAGGGATGTCTTGTTATTTAGAGAGATGTCTTGTTATTTAAAGGGATGTCTTAATATTTAGAGGGATGTCTTGTTATTTAGAGGGATGTCTTAATATTTAGAGGGATGTCTTGTTATTTGAAGGGATGTCTTAATATTTAGAGGGATGTCTTGTTATTTAGAGGGATGTCTTGTTATTTAGAGGGATGTCTTGTTTTTTAAAGGGTTGTCTTGTTATTTGGAGGGATGTCTTAATATTTAGAGGGATGTCTTGGTATTAAGAGGGATGTTTTGTTATTTAGAGGGATGTCTTAATATTTAGCGGAATGTCTAGTTTATTAGAGGGATGTCTTGTTATTTAGAGGGATGTCTTGTTATTTACAGGTATATGTCTTGTTATTTAGAGGGATGTCTGAATATTTAGAGGAATGTCTTGTTATATAGATGGATGTCTTGTTATTTAGAGGGATGTCTTGTTATTTAGATTGATGTCTTAATATTTAGAGGGATGTCTTGTTTTTTAGAGGGATGTCTTGTTATTTAGAGGGATGTCTTGTTATTTAGAGGGATGTCTTGTTATTTAGAGGGATGTCTTGTTATTTAGAGGGATGTCTTGTTATTTGAAGGGATGTCTTAATATTTAGAGAGATGTCTTGTTATTTAGAGGGATGTCTTAATATTTAGAGAGATGTCTTGTTATTTAGAGGGATGTCTTGTTATTTAGAGGGATGTCTTGTTATTTAGAGGGATGTCTTCATATTTGGAGGGATGTCTTGTTATTTAGAGGGATGTCTTGTTATTTAGAGGGATGTCTTAATATTTAGCGGAATGTCTAGTTTATTAGAGGGATGTCTTGTTATTTAGAGGGATGTCTTGTTATTTAGAGGGATGTCTTAATATTTGGAGGGATGTCTTGTTATTTAGAGGGATGTCTTAATATTTAGAGGGATGTCTTGTTTTTTAGTGGGATGTCTTGTTATTTAGAGGGATGTCTTGTTATTTAGATTGATGTCTTAATATTTAGAGGGATGTCTTGTTTTTTAGAGGGATGTCTTGTTATTTAGATTGATGTCTTAATATTTAGAGGGATGTCTTGTTTTTTAGAGGGATGTCTTGTTATTTAGAGGGATGTCTTGTTATTTAGAGGGATGTCTTGTTATTTAGAGGGATGTCTTGTTATTTAGAGGGATGTCTTGTTATTTAGAGGGATGTCTTGTTATTTGAAGGGATGTCTTAATATTTAGAGAGATGTCTTGTTATTTAGAGGGATGTCTTGTTATTTAGAGGGATGTCTTGTTATTTAGAGGGATGTCTTCATATTTGGAGGGATGTCTTGTTATTTAGAGGGATGTCTTGTTATTTAGAGGGATGTCTTAATATTTAGCGGAATGTCTAGTTTATTAGAGGGATGTCTTGTTATTTAGAGGGATGTCTTGTTATTTAGAGGGATGTCTTAATATTTGGAGGGATGTCTTGTTATTTAGAGGGATGTCTTAATATTTAGAGGGATGTCTTGTTTTTTAGTGTGATGTCTTGTTATTTAGAGGGATGTCTTGTTATTTGGAGAGATGTCTTTTTATTTAGAGGGATGTCTTGTTTTTTAGAGGGTTGTCTTGTTATTTGGAGGGATGTCTTGTTTTTTAGAGGGTTGTCTTGGTATTTAGAGGGATGTCTTGTTATTTAGAGGGATGTCTTCTTATTTGGAGGGAAGTCTTGTTATTTGGAGGAATGTCTTGTTATTTAGAGGGATATCTTGTTATTTGGAGGGATGTCTTGTTATTTAGAGGGATGTCTTGCTATTTAGAGGGATGTCTTTTTATTTGGAGGGATGTCTTGTTATTTAGAGGGATGTCTTGTTATTTAGAGGAATGTCTTGTTATTTGGAGGGATGTCTTGTTATTTAGAGGGATGTCTTAATATTTAGCGGAATGTCTAGTTTATTAGAGGGATGTCTTGTTATTTAGAGGGATGTCTTGTTATTTAGAGGGATGTCTTAATATTTGGAGGGATGTCTTGTTATTTAGAGGGATGTCTTAATATTTAGAGGGATGTCTTGTTTTTTAGTGGGATGTCTTGTTATTTAGAGGGATGTCTTGTTATTTGGAGAGATGTCTTTTTATTTAGAGGGATGTCTTGTTTTTTAGAGGGTTGTCTTGTTATTTGGAGGGATGTCTTGTTTTTTCGAGGGTTGTCTTGTAATTTAGATGGGATGTCTTGTTATTTAGAGGGATGTCTTAATATTTAGCGGAATGTCTTGTTTATTAGAGGGATGTCTTGCTATTTAGAGGGATGTCTTTTTATTTGGAGGGATGTCTTGTTATTTAGAGGGATGTCTTGTTATTTAGAGGGATGTCTTGTTATTTAGAGGGATGTCTTGTTATTTAGATTGATGTCTTAATATTTAGAGGGATGTCTTGTTTTTTAGAGGGATGTCTTGTTATTTAGAGGGATGTCTTGTTATTTAGAGGGATGTCTTGTTATTTAGAGGGATGTCTTGTTATTTAAAAGGATGTCTTGTTATTTGAAGGGATGTCTTAATATTTAGAGAGATGTCTTGTTATTTAGAGGGATGTCTTGTTATTTAGAGGGATGTCTTAATATTTAGAGAGATGTCTTGTTATTTAGAGGGATGTCTTGTTATTTAGAGGGATGTCTTGTTATTTAGAGGGATGTCTTCATATTTGGAGGGATGTCTTGTTATTTAGAGGGATGTCTTGTTATTTAGAGGGATGTCTTAATATTTAGCGGAATGTCTAGTTTATTAGAGGGATGTCTTGTTATTTAGAGGGATGTCTTGTTATTTAGAGGGATGTCTTAATATTTAGAGGGATGTCTTGTTATTTAGAGGGATGTCTTAATATTTAGAGGGATGTCTTGTTTTTTAGTGGGATGTCTTGTTATTTAGAGGGATGTCTTGTTATTTAGATTGATGTCTTAATATTTAGAGGGATGTCTTGTTTTTTAGAGGGATGTCTTGTTATTTAGATTGATGTCTTAATATTTAGAGGGATGTCTTGTTTTTTAGAGGGATGTCTTGTTATTTAGAGGGATGTCTTGTTATTTAGAGGGATGTCTTGTTATTTAGAGGGATGTCTTGTTATTTAGAGGGATGTCTTGTTATTTGAAGGGATGTCTTAATATTTAGAGAGATGTCTTGTTATTTAGAGGGATGTCTTGTTATTTAGAGGGATGTCTTGTTATTTAGAGGGATGTCTTCATATTTGGAGGGATGTCTTGTTATTTAGAGGGATGTCTTGTTATTTAGAGGGATGTCTTAATATTTAGCGGAATGTCTAGTTTATTAGAGGGATGTCTTGTTATTTAGAGGGATGTCTTGTTATTTAGAGGGATGTCTTAATATTTGGAGGGATGTCTTGTTATTTAGAGGGATGTCTTAATATTTAGAGGGATGTCTTGTTTTTTAGTGGGATGTCTTGTTATTTAGAGGGATGTCTTGTTATTTGGAGAGATGTCTTTTTATTTAGAGGGATGTCTTGTTTTTTAGAGGGTTGTCTTGTTATTTGGAGGGATGTCTTGTTTTTTAGAGGGTTGTCTTGGTATTTAGAGGGATGTCTTGTTATTTAGAGGGATGTCTTGTTATTTAGAGGGATGTCTTCTTATTTGGAGGGAAGTCTTGTTATTTGGAGGAATGTCTTGTTATTTAGAGGGATATCTTGTTATTTGGAGGGATGTCTTGTTATTTAGAGGGATGTCTTGCTATTTAGAGGGATGTCTTTTTATTTGGAGGGATGTCTTGTTATTTAGAGGGATGTCTTGTTATTTAGAGGAATGTCTTGTTATTTAAAAGGGATGTCTTGTTATTTAGAGGGACGTCTTGTTATTTAGTGGGATGTCTTGTTATTTAGAGGGATGTCTTGTTATTTAGAGAGATGTCTTGTTATTTAAAGGGATGTCTTAATATTTAGAGGGATGTCTTGTTATTTAGAGGGATGTCTTAATATTTAGAGGGATGTCTTGTTATTTGGAGGGATGTCTTAATATTTAGAGGGATGTCTTGTTATTTAGAGGGATGTCTTGTTATTTAGAGGGATGTCTTGTTTTTTAAAGGGTTGTCTTGTTATTTGGAGGGATGTCTTAATATTTAGAGGGATGTCTTGGTATTTGGAGGGATGTCTTGTTATTTAGAGGGATGTCTTAATATTTAGCGGAATGTCTAGTTTATTAGAGGGATGTCTTGTTATTTAGAGGGATGTCTTGTTATTTAGAGGGATGTCTTAATATTTGGAGGGATGTCTTGTTATTTAGAGGGATGTCTTATTTGTACAACCTTGTACAAACTTGTACACACTTGTACAAACTTGTACACACTTGTACAACCTTGTACACACTTGTACAACCTTGTACACACTTGTACAACCTCGTACACACTTGTACAACCTTGTACACACTTGTACAACCTTGTACACAATTGTAAAACCTTGTACACACTTGTACAACCTTGTACACACTTGTACACCCTTGTACACACTTGTACAAAATTTTACATTCTTGTACATACTTGTACACCCTTGTACACACTTGTACAACCTTGTACAAACCTGTACACCCTTGTACACACTTGTACAAGCTTGTACACACTTGTACAAGCTTGTACACACTTGTACAAGCTTGTACACACTTGTACACCCTTGTAAAACTTGTGCACCCTTGAACACTTTTGTACACCCTTGTACACATTTGTACAACCTTGTACAAACTTAAACACACTTGTACAAACATGTACACACTTGAACAACCTTGTACACACTTGTACAACCTTGTGAGCCGACCCCTCGCACCGCCCCCAGACGAACAACTATTGGAAGCATGCCCCCCATAGTGACAGTGCGAGTGACCGCCCCACATCCCTAACAAAAGTGAAAGGCCGTGGGTGAATATCAAAAACAAAACAAACAGTTGTCAACAAAGCCTATAATTAATCTCAAAATTCAACAATAACAACAAACAACAAATTCCATCCATCCAAAGAATTTCTTTTAAAGTTAAATAAAATATCAATTTATGTCTACCCTTCTGAATTTACAAAACTGGTACCAGTAACAAAAAAATTGGTCTAACTAAATAAATAGGATGGTAACTATGACGTATTAAACTTTAAAAAGATTAACAATAAAGAAATAACAATTAAATAAATAACGTTGACTATCAAAATTCAATAATGGAATAATAAATTATTTTGGGGCCCCTTTAAAAAAGCAATCCTTTTTTCTTATTAAAAAAAAAGTTCATAAAGTTCAAGGCAACTTGCGGTTATGGTGGCACATTTTTGTCACATCACACTAGTGGTGGGCGGCGGTGATCCATCTTGGAAAGTGGATGGCGGAAGACGACATAATGGTCCCCAGAGAAGCAGGGCTGTGGGCAGCGGAGGGAGAAGGTAGAGTGTCCCCCCGGGCGACCCTCTCTGAGGACAGCAGCCGATTGAAAACCCTCCATCCGGGACCTCATCTGACGACTGGCAAAACACTTATCTACATGACTGGATCAAAACGTTGTAAAGTTGAATAAAACAACATGAAGAACAACGGCATAAAAACGATTTACACGGATACAATTTTTTATGCAAACAATCACAAAGTCTGAGATGGTTGACAGTCGCACGCCTTCTGACTCCCAAACGTCAGGCGGACATTCACTCTGGGTTGCAGGTTTGCTGCCTGACCCAAACCGACCGAGTTCCGGCGCAAGGCCAGCACTCGCACTATACAAAAACACTGAGGCGTGACATTGGTGGGACGCTTGGCGTACAAGTCACGGCTCAACCTCCCCCCCAAAGGAGGACTTCCTCTCCAAAAAAAAAAAAAAAAAAAAAAACAACCTCTCCCAATTCTAGAAGATCTCAACACCACAGATCAACTCAAGTGTCTGAAGTGGGGAACGCCAAAAGTCTTTCAACTGGAGGGACTACTCACCCCCAGGGTTTGCACTGGCCAGTGCTGGAAAATTTACTAGGGAAAATTCTTCAGCAGCGCACAAGGGACAGAAAGGTGATCAAGCTCTCTGGCCCAGTGCACTTCCCACTCAGACACAAGAGTAATGAAAGATGACCTACGGAATTGTTCCCCGGAAAGGCTTCAGATGAGAAATGTGAGCCCTCCGGAAAACTTCTCCAGTCTGCGGATTTCCAAGCCGCACGGAGACAGGAGTCAAGAACTTCAAGATGCGGTGGGGACCTGACCACCGATGAGACAACTTAGCGGCTCTCTTGTCCACGGCCGAACTGACCGGATGAGCCTTGCAGAAAACCAAATCCCCCACCTGGAAAGGATTGTCCAACCGACCTCGATTGTGCTTCCTCCGGACCAATTCCCTAGCTCGGATCAAGTTCCTCCTAGCCGGCCTGCCAAGTTGCCTTGACATTGGCTGCACCAGGGGGTGGCAGAAGGTCACCAATTTTCCACACATTTGCCAAGGGATTATTGGGTGGATAGCCCAACAACAACTCGAAAGGGACCGCCTTGTGACTCTCATGGTGTGCAGTATTGAAAGCAAACTGAATCCAAGGAAGTTCCTGATCCCAGGTGGTCTGCTTGTCAGCATGAAAAGCTATGAGAGCGGATCGAAGATTTCTGTTGAACCTCTCAGCATGGGAAGGCTGTGGATAGTAAGGGGAAGTGGTCACATGGCGGATACCGTGCCCAAAGCACATTCTTTTGAAAAGGTGAGAAACGAACTGAGTTCCGTTGTCGGAAACAATGGTGGCGGGTATCCCAAAGTGTTGGAACAAATGGGTACGAAGTGCCTGCACGGTGAGCTGTGCAGTGGCGTTCCTCAAAGGAAAAAGCCAACAAAACTTGGAGAAGGCATCCACACAAACAAGCAAGAATTTGTTTCCTGACTTGCTACGTGGGAGAGGCCCTACATAGTCTATGAAAACCTTCTCCAGAGGTCTCTCCGCCACCTCAGATGACAACAACCCATACTTGGTATTCTGAGCAGGCTTGCTTAGCGAGCATGTTTGACAAGAACGCACTCGTGCCGCAATGTCCCTGTCCATACCCTTCCAGATGAACATGTCCCTAACCTTCGCAATGGTCTTATGAATTCCTAAATGCCCACCCACAGGGGAAGAGTGAAAGTACGCAAAGACCATGGGTACAAGAAGACTAGGCAGCACAACCTTGGGTTTACCTCGCTGTCGGTCTCGACAACAAAGGGCACCCTGGGACAGAAAATACGGGGGGTGGGCTCCCCCATTTTGAAGCTCACCAATGATCTTAGCCAGCTCGGGATCTTTTAGCTGATGTGGGATGAACTCAGAAAAGGCGAGGGGAAACTCCAGGAGCACGGCACACCCTGTGTGCTCCTCCTGATCAGAAGGTTGGTCGTCAGGTGAATGGTACATCCTGGATAAAGTGTCAGCAATCACATTCTGCGTGCCTCGAACATGTTGCACTTGGAATTTGAGGGAAGATATTTGGACCACCCAACGACCAATTTTCCCAAGCTGGCGAGGATGTGCAAGGAGCCACGAGAGCGCTTGGTTGTCGGTTTCCAGCAAAAACTCTTTGTGTTCCAAAAAACGTCTGAACTTATTCACTCCAAACACGACAGCCAAACACTCTAACTCATACACAGAAGAGCTTTTCTTTTCGCATGGGTTCAAAGTGCGTGAGGCATACGCAATTGGCTGCCTAACACCATCTACCTCTTGAGACAACACAGCCGCAATTGCGACGGAGGAAGCATCGGTTTGCAAAACAAACTTTCGACTGAAATCTGGCATCGCCAAAACTGGAGGTTGCATGATAGCTTCTTTCAGAAGATCAAAAGACATCTGCTGTGCTTCACCCCAAACAAACTTGGCGCCCTTCTTCCGAAGCTCATTGAGAGGAGCCGCCAACTCAGCCACATTGGGGATGAAACGCCGGTAGAAACCCACCATGCCAATGAAACGGGCAATGCCTTTGACATCTCTGGGAGGAGGAAACTCCCTGATAGCCTGGGTTCTAGCCGGATCGATACAGACACCTCGAGAAGATACTAGATGACCTAGGAAAGAAATCTCAGCCTGAGCAAAACTAACTTTCTCGGGATTTACGGTAAGGCCAGCCCTAAGCAACCTATTCATGACTTCCTCAAGATGAACCAGATGGTCTTCAAAGCTCTCACTGTACACCAAAAGATCGTCAAGATAGTTGAACACAAATTTGAACTTGACGTCATGAAAGATGGAGTCCAGAAGTCTGGTGAGGGTCTGGGCCCCCACAGCTAGGCCCATGGGTACACGTGTGAACTGGTACAAGTTCCACGGAACGCAGAAGCCAGTGAGAGGTCGAGATTCAGGTTTCAAAGGAATCTGATGGTAAGCCTGGTTCAAATCAAAGACGGAAAAATACTTGGCCTTACCGAACCAATCGAACGCAGAGTGCAAATCAGGGAGAGGGACAGAGTCAATTTCAATCTGAGCATTCAACTTGCGATAATCTAGAACCATTCGAGACTTGCCATTTGGCTTTGGAACTAGAAAAGCTGGACTTGCGTAACTTGAGCGAGAAGGCTCAATTACCCCATTTTCAAGAAGCTCATTGATGATTCCACGGAGTGTTTCCATCTTGGGTGGAGCAAGTTTGTAAGGATGAGAACGAACTGGACGGGTGTCAGTCAAACGGATTTCGTACTCCAAAAGATTGGTGACTCCAAGCTTTGGCGTCAGCACCTCAGGAAAACGAGAACACAATGTTCTGATAGCTTCAGCCTCACCAGGAGTCAGATGCCCTAATGGATCAACTTTTGGTTTGCTGGGTGTCTCAGGCTCTACCACAGCTGCACCATCCACAATTTCATCTGCGAAAGGAATGAGCACCCGTCTTGCGAAACGAAAGAAGCACTGGCCTCTGCCTAAATCCAAAATCAGGCCACAATGCTTGATGAAATCCGCTCCCAAAATGACAGGAATGCAAAGGTCCTTGGCTACCCAAAAACTCCACACCCAAGAAAAATGTGCAATCTTGAATTTCAAACGGGCTTCATAGATGATGGGAAGTGGGGATTTCGATGCAGTCCAGCAGATGTGGGTACTTCGCTCAACTTGCTTGATTAGCCCAGAAGATTTTAGGTTTTCAAACAGGGACAAGGAAATGAGACAACGGGCTGACCCAGAATCCACAAGGGCCTTCTGCACCGTTTTACCAAAGAAGATGTTGAGTCGTGGGCAAGTTGAGGTCGCCGCTTTCACTCCCATGCATGCAAGCTCCCTCATTCCCCGCGACAGAGGCTCCCCAAAACCAGCACTCCCAGAAGGGGCAGTACTCACAGAAACCAAATTCTTACTGACTTTCTCCAAAACCGCTTTCTCACAGGGCGGTTTAGGCAACTTTCCCCTTGTGAGCTACTCAGGTTTTTGGACAAAGTCCCAAGATTAACCCTCTGACGACACTCTCGTCTCATGTGACCTGTTTGACCACAGCCAAAGCAAACGATAGGATGCCTCTGTCTCTGCGGTGTTTCAGGACCTCGACACACGGGTGCTACAGCGGGATGGGGACCAGTCCGGGGAAGATGCCCCGCAACGTGCTCCCTCTGACAATCAGCGTCTTGAACGCTCCGTGAAAGGATGACCAACCTATCCAGGTCTGCAAAAGAAGAAGGCTTTGGAGCAAAAATCAGTCTGGACCGCTCCTCAGGCTTCAACCCCTGCAAGACAATGTCCACCAGTTGGTTTTCAGGGATGCCCAGCCGTAGGACACGCCACACGCCACAAATGTCACCCACATACTGACTGAGAGTTTCATCAAACTTTTGAGGTCGAAACACTCTCTCAACTTTCAATCTCTCCATGACCCTGAAGGGGACAAAGAGCTCAAGTACTTCACTGTGAAAATTGTCAAAATTTACTCCCCGTTTCAAACAGTCTAACAATTTGTCACCAAGAGGTCTCAGGCAGAGTGGAACCAGCAGTTCCAACACTACTGAGTCCTCCATGCCTGGGAACTCCTTCAGGTGCAACACCTTTCCCAAAAACTCTAACAAAGTTTCCACCTCTAAACCATCAACCGGGCGAAAGTCGCTCAAAACCCCAGCAATGGGATTGGGCAGTGGAGCAAACAAACCCATTTTGCTTTCAGTCAGTCGACCTACCTACAAAACACACAAAAAAATTTTACAACGAACAATTCACAAACTTAACTAGGCCCAACTAAAGACTCTGGACTGAAATGCCTACAGTCAGATGAGGTCCCAAACAGAAGAACCTGCCCATACACACCGCCTTAGCCACCAAATCAAAAACACGGACCTTACACTCACGACATACACACAACATACATACACTAAACAACAACACCTAACATTTGTGTGATGAGGTAAACACACACACACACAGTTTCAATTTTGGGTTTGGCCATGCTTTTGACACTCTTGCTCCCAAAGGATGCAAGTAATTAACCAGATTCCACCCGGTGACTCGGCCAAGGGCGAGCTCCTAATAAAAACTACAACAGTGTGCTTACCCCACCACGACAACATTTCTTCAAAAATTCCTAAGACTGCTAGACCAGCATCACCCAAAAATCAAATCCAACCACGGCCTTTCGTGGAAAGAGCACAAAAAACCACGCTCTGCTACCATCTGAGCCGACCCCTCGCACCGCCCCCAGACGAACAACTATTGGAAGCATGCCCCCCATAGTGACAGTGCGAGTGACCGCCCCACATCCCTAACAAAAGTGAAAGGCCGTGGGTGAATATCAAAAACAAAACAAACAGTTGTCAACAAAGCCTATAATTAATCTCAAAATTCAACAATAACAACAAACAACAAATTCCATCCATCCAAAGAATTTCTTTTAAAGTTAAATAAAATATCAATTTATGTCTACCCTTCTGAATTTACAAAACTGGTACCAGTAACAAAAAAATTGGTCTAACTAAATAAATAGGATGGTAACTATGACGTATTAAACTTTAAAAAGATTAACAATAAAGAAATAACAATTAAATAAATAACGTTGACTATCAAAATTCAATAATGGAATAATAAATTATTTTGGGGCCCCTTTAAAAAAGCAATCCTTTTTTCTTATTAAAAAAAAGTTCATAAAGTTCAAGGCAACTTGCGGTTATGGTGGCACATTTTTGTCACATCACACTAGTGGTGGGCGGCGGTGATCCATCTTGGAAAGTGGATGGCGGAAGACGACATAATGGTCCCCAGAGAAGCAGGGCTGTGGGCAGCGGAGGGAGAAGGTAGAGTGTCCCCCCGGGCGACCCTCTCTGAGGACAGCAGCCGATTGAAAACCCTCCATCCGGGACCTCATCTGACGACTGGCAAAACACTTATCTACATGACTGGATCAAAACGTTGTAAAGTTGAATAAAACAACATGAAGAACAACGGCATAAAAACGATTTACACGGATACAATTTTTTATGCAAACAATCACAAAGTCTGAGATGGTTGACAGTCGCACGCCTTCTGACTCCCAAACGTCAGGCGGACATTCACTCTGGGTTGCAGGTTTGCTGCCTGACCCAAACCGACCGAGTTCCGGCGCAAGGCCAGCACTCGCACTATACAAAAACACTGAGGCGTGACATTGGTGGGACGCTTGGCGTACAAGTCACGGCTCACTTGTACACACTTGTACAAGCTTGTATACACTTGTACAACCTTGTACACACTTGTACAACCTTGTACACACTTGTACAAGCTTGTACACACTTGTACAACCTTGTACACACTTGTACAACCTTTTACACAATTGTAAAACCTTGTACACACTTGTACATTCTTGTACACACTTGTACAAGCTTGTACACACTTGTACAACTTTGTACACACTTGTACAACCTTGTACACACTTGTACAACCTTGTACACACTTGTACAACCTTTTACAAACTTGTACACACTTGTACAAAATTGTACATTCTTGTACATACTTGTACACCCTTGTACACACTTGTACAAACTTGTACAAACCTGTACACCCTTGTACACACTTGTACAAGCTTGTACACACTTGTACAAGCTTGTACACACTTGTACAAGCTTGTACACACTTGTACAAGCTTGTACACACTTGTACAAGCTTGTACACACTTGTACACCCTTGTACAAACTTGTGCACCCTTGTACACTTTTGTACACCCTTGTACACATTTGTACAACCTTGTACAAACTTGTACACACTTGTACAAACTTGTACACACTTGTACAAACTTGTGTACACTTGTACAACCTTGTACACACTTGTACAACCTTGTACACACTTGTGCAACCTTGTACACACTTGTACAACCTCGTACACACTTGTACAACCTTGTACACACTTGTACAACCTTGTACACAATTGTAAAACCTTGTACACACTTGTACAACCTTGTACACACTTGTACACCCTTGTACACACTTGTACAAAATTTTACATTCTTGTACATACTTGTACACCCTTGTACACACTTGTACAAACTTGTACAAACCTGTACACCCTTGTACACACTTGTACAAGCTTGTACACACTTGTACAAGCTTGTACACACTTGTACAAGCTTGTACACACTTGTACACCCTTGTACAAACTTGTGCACCCTTGTACACTTTTGTACACCCTTGTACACATTTGTACAACCTTGTACAAACTTGTACACACTTGTACAAACTTGTACACACTTGTACAAACTTGTGTACACTTGTACAACCTTGTACACACTTGTACAACCTTGTACACACTTGTACAACCTTGTACACACTTGTACAACCTCGTACACACTTGTACAACCTTGTACACACTTTTACAACCTTGTACACAATTGTAAAACCTTGTACACACTTGTACAACCTTGTACACACTTGTACACCCTTGTACACACTTGTACAAAATTTTACATTCTTGTACATACTTGTACACCCTTGTATACACTTGTACAACCTTGTACAAACCTGTACACCCTTGTACACACTTGTACAAGCTTGTACACACTTGTACAAGCTTGTACACACTTGTACAAGCTTGTACACACTTGTACACCCTTGTACAAACTTGTGCACCCTTGAACACTTTTGTACACCCTTGTACACATTTGTACAACCTTGTACAAACTTAAACACGCTTGTACAAACATGTACACACTTGAACAACCTTGTACACACTTGTACAACCTTGTACACACTTGTACAAGCTTGTACACACTTGTGCAACCTTGTACACACTTGTACAACCTTGTACACACTTGTACAAGCTTGTACACACTTGTACAACCTTGTACACACTTGTACAACCTTTTACACAATTGTAAAACCTTGTACACACTTGTACATTTTTGTACAAACTTGTACTTACTTGTACAACCTTGTACAAACTTGTACACACTTGTACAAACTTTTACATCCTTGTATACATTTGTACACCCTTGTACACACTTGTACAACCTTGTACAAACCTGTACACCCTTGTACACACTTGTACAAGCTTGTACACGATTGTACACCCTTGTACACACTTGTGCACCCTTGTACACACTTGTACACCCTTGTGCACACATGTACAACCTTTTACAAACTTGTACACACTTGTACAAACTTGTACATTCTTGTACATACTTGTACACCCTTGTAAACACTTGTACAAAATTGTACAAACCTGTACACCCTTGTACACACTTGTACAAGCTTGTACACACTTGTACAAGCTTGTACACACTTGTACACCCTTGTACAAACTTGTGCACCCTTGTACACTTTTGTACACCCTTGTATACATTTGTACAAACTTGTACAAACTTGTACACACTTGTACAAACTTGTACACACTTGTACAAACTTGTACACCCTTGTACACACTTGTACAACCTTGTACACACTTGTACAACCTTGTACAAACCTGTACACCCTTGTACACACTTGTACAAGCTTGTACACGATTGTACACTCTTGTACACACTTGTGCAACCTTGTACACACTTGTACAACCTTGTACACACTTGTACAACCTTGTACACACTTGTTCAAGCTTGTACACACTTGTACAACCTTGTACACACTTGTACACCCTTGTACACACTTGTACAACCTTTTACAAACTTGTACACACTTGTACAAAATTGTACATTCTTGTACATACTTGTACACCCTTGTACACACTTGTACAACCTTGTACAAACCTGTACACCCTTGTACACACTTGTACAAGCTTGTACACACTTGTACAAGCTTGTACACACTTGTACACCCTTGTACAAACTTGTGCACCCTTGTACACTTTTGTACACCCTTGTACACATTTGTACAACCTTGTACAAACTTGTACACACTTGTACAAACTTGTACACACTTGTACAAACTTGTGTACACTTGTACAACCTTGTACACACTTGTACAACCTTGTACACACTTGTACAACCTTGTACACACTTGTACAACCTCGTACACACTTGTACAACCTTGTACACACTTGTACAACCTTGTACACAATTGTAAAACCTTGTACACACTTTTACAACCTTGTACACACTTGTACACCCTTGTACACACTTGTACAAAATTTTACATACTTGTACATACTTGTACACCCTTGTACACACTTGTACAACCTTGTACAAACCTGTACACCCTTGTACACACTTGTACAAGCTTGTACACACTTGTACACCCTTGTACAAACTTGTGCACATTTGAACACTTTTGTACACCCTTGTACACATTTGTACAACCTTGTACAAACTTAAACACACTTGTACAAACATGTACACACTTGAACAACCTTTTACACACTTGTACAACCTTGTACACACTTGTACAAGCTTGTACACACTTGTACAACCTTGTACACACTTGTACAACCTTGTACACACTTGTACAACATTTTACACAATTGTAAAACCTTGTACACACTTGTACATTCTTGTACAAACTTGTACTTACTTGTACAACCTTGTACAAACTTGTACACACTTGTACAAACTTTTACATCCTTGTATACATTTGTACACCCTTGTACACACTTGTACAACCTTGTACAAACCTGTACACCCTTGTACACACTTGTACAAGCTTGTACACGATTGTACACCCTTGTACACACTTGTGCACCCTTGTACACACTTGTACACCCTTGTACACACATGTACAACCTTTTACAAACTTGTACACACTTGTACAAACTTGTACATTCTTGAACTTACTTGTACACCCTTGTAAACACTTGTACAAAATTGTACAAACCTGTACACCCTTGTACACACTTGTACACCCTTGTACACACTTGTACAAGCTTGTACACACTTGTACACCCTTGTACAAACTTGTGCACCCTTGTACACTTTTGTACACCCTTGTATACATTTGTACAAACTTGTACAAACTTGTACACACTTGTACAAACTTGTACACACTTGTACAAACTTGTACACCCTTGTACACACTTGTACAACCTTGTACACACTTGTACAACCTTGTACAAACCTGTACACCCTTGTACACACTTGTACAAGCTTGTACACGATTGTACACTCTTGTACACACTTGTCCAACCTTGTACACACTTGTACAACCTTGTACACACTTGTACAACCTTGTACACACTTGTTCAAGCTTGTACACACTTGTACAACCTTGTACACACTTGTACACCCTTGTACACACTTGTACAACCTTTTACAAATTTGTACACACTTGTACAAAATTGTACATTCTTGTACATACTTGTACACCCTTGTACACACTTGTACAACCTTGTACAAAACTGTACACCCTTGTACACACTTGTACAAGCTTGTACACACTTGTGCACCCTTGTACACTTTTGTACACCCTTGTACACATTTGTACAACCTTGTACAAACTTGTACACACTTGTACAAACTTGTACACACTTGTACAAACTTGTGTACACTTGTACAACCTTGTACACACTTGTACAACCTTGTACACACTTGTACAACCTTGTACACACTTGTACAACCTCGTACACACTTGTACAACCTTGTACACACTTGTACAACCTTGTACACAATTGTAAAACCTTGTACACACTTGTACAACCTTGTACACACTTGTACACCCTTGTACACACTTGTACAAAATTTTACATTCTTGTACATACTTGTACACCCTTGTACACACTTGTACAACCTTGTACAAACCTGTACACCCTTGTACACACTTGTACAAGCTTGTACACACTTGTACACCCTTGTACAAACTTGTGCACCCTTGAACACTTTTGTACACCCTTGTACACATTTGTACAACCTTGTACAAACTTAAACACACTTGTACAAACATGTACACACTTGAACAACCTTGTACACACTTGTACAACCTTGTACACACTTGTACAAGCTTGTACACACTTGTACAACTTTGTACACAGTTGTACAACCTTGTACACACTTGTACAACCTTGTACACACTTGTACAAGCTTGTACACACTTGTACAACCTTGTACACACTTGTACAACCTTTTACACAATTGTAAAACCTTGTACACACTTGTACATTCTTGTACAAACTTGTACTTACTTGTACAACCTTGTACAAACTTGTACACACTTGTACAAACTTTTACATCCTTGTATACATTTGTACACCCTTGTACACACTTGTACAACCTTGTACAAACCTGTACACCCTTGTACACACTTGTACAAGCTTGTACACGATTGTACACCCTTGTACACACTTGTGCACCCTTGTACACACTTGTACACCCTTGTACACACATGTACAACCTTTTACAAACTTGTACACACTTGTACAAACTTGTACATTCTTGTACATACTTGTACACCCTTGTAAACACTTGTACAAAATTGTACAAACCTGTACACCCTTGTACACACTTGTACAAGCTTGTACACACTTGTACAAGCTTGTACACACTTGTACACCCTTGTACAAACTTGTGCAACCTTGTACACTTTTGTACACCCTTGAATACATTTGTACAAACTTGTACAAACTTGTACAGACTTGTACAAACTTGTACACACTTGTACAAACTTGTACACACTTGTACAAACTTGTACACCCTTGTACACACTTGTACAACCTTGTACACACTTGTACAACCCTGTACACCCTTGTACACACTTGTACAAGCTTGTACACGATTGTACACTCTTGTACACACTTGTGCAACCTTGTACACACTTGTACAAACTTGTACAAACCTGTACACCCTTGTACACACTTGTACAAGCTTGTACACACTTGTACAAGCATGTACACACTTGTACAAGCTTGTACACACTTGTACACCCTTGTACAAACTTGTGCACCCTTGTACACTTTTGTACACCCTTGTACACATTTGTACAACCTTGTACAAACTTGTACACACTTGTACAAACTTGTACACACTTGTACAAACTTGTGTACACTTGTACAACCTTGTACACACTTGTACAACCTTGTACACACTTGTACAACCTTGTACACACTTGTACAACCTCGTACCCACTTGTACAACCTTGTACACACTTGTACAACCTTGTACACAATTGTAAAACCTTGTACACACTTGTACAACCTTGTACACACTTGTACACCCTTGTACACACTTGTACAAAATTTTACATTCTTGTACATACTTGTACACCCTTGTATACACTTGTACAACCTTGGGGGTGTACAAAAGTGTACAAGGGTGCACAAGTTTGTACAAGGGTGTACAAGTGTGTACAAGCTTGTACAAGTGTGTACAAGCTTGTACCAGTGTGTACAAGGGTGTACAGGTTTGTACAATTTTGTACAAGTGTTTACAAGGGTGTACAAGTATGTACAAGAATGTACAAGTTTGTACAAGTGTGTACAAGTTTGTAAAAGGTTGTACATGTGTGTACAAGGGTGTACAAGTGTGTACAAGGGTGCACAAGTGTGTACAAGGGTGTACAATCGTGTACAAGCTTGTACAAGTGTGTACAAGGGTGTACAGGTTTGTACAAGGTTGTACAAGTGTGTACAAGGGTGTACAAATGTATACAAGGATGTAAAAGTTTGTACAAGTGTGTACAAGTTTGTACAAGGTTGTACAAGTAAGTACAAGTTTGTACAAGAGTGTACAAGTGTGTACAAGGTTTTACAATTGTGTAAAAGGTTGTACAAGTGTGTACAAGGTTGTACAAGTGTGTACAAGCTTGTACAAGTGTGTACAAGGTTGTACAAGTGTGTACAAAGTTGTACAAGTGTGTACAAGCTTGTACAAGTGTGTACAAGGTTGTACAATTGTGTACAAGGTTGTTCAAGTGTGTACATGTTTGTACAAGTGTGTTTAAGTTTGTATAAGGTTGTACAAATGTGTACAAGGGTGTACAAAAGTGTTCAAGGGTGCACAAGTTTGTACAAGGGTGTACAAGTGTGTACAAGCTTGTACAAGTGTGTACAAGGGTGTACAGGTTTGTACAAGGTTGTACAAGTGTGTACAAGGGTGTACAAGTATGTACAAGAATGTAAAATTTTGTACAAGTGTGTACAAGGGTGTACAAGTGTGTACAAGGTTGTACAAGTGTGTAAAAGGTTTTACAATTGTGTACAAGGTTGTACAAGTGTGTACAAGGTTGTACAAGTGTGTACGAGGTTGTACAAGTGTGTACAAGGTTGTACAAGTGTGTACAAAGTTGTACAAGTGTGTACAAGGTTGTACAAGTGTACACAAGTTTGTACAAGTGTGTACAAGTTTGTACAAGTGTGTACAAGTTTGTACAAGGTTGTACAAATGTGTACAAGGGTGTACAAAAGTGTACAAGGGTGCACAAGTGTGTACAAGCTTGTACAAGTGTGTACAAGGGTGTACAGGTTTGTACAAGGTTGTACAAGTGTGTACAAGGGTGTACAAGTATGTACAAGAATGTACAATTTTGTACAAGTGTGTACAAGTTTGTAAAAGGTTGTACAAGTGTGTACAAGGGTGTACAAGTGTGTACAAGGTTGTACAAGTGTGTACAAGCTTGAACAAGTGTGTACAAGGTTGTACAAGTGTGTACAAGGTTGTACAAGTGTGTACAAGGTTGCACAAGTGTGTACAAGAGTGTACAATCGTGTACAAGCTTGTACAAGTGTGTACAAGGGTGTACAGGTTTGTACAAGGTTGTACAAGTGTGTACAAGGTTGTACAAGTGTGTACAAGGGTGTACAAGTTTGTACAAGTGTGTACAAGTTTGTACAAGTGTGTACAAGTTTGTACAAGTTTGTACAAATGTATACAAGGGTGTACAAAAGTGTACAAGGGTGCACAAGTTTGTACAAGGGTGTACAAGTGTGTACAAGCTTGTACAAGTGTGTACAAGCTTGTACAAGTGTGTACAAGGGTGTACAGGTTTGTACAATTTTGTACAAGTGTTTACAAGGGTGTACAAGTAAGTTCAAGAATGTACAAGTTTGTACAAGTGTGTACAAGTTTGTAAAAGGTTGTACATGTGTGTACAAGGGTGTACAAGTGTGTACAAGGGTGCACAAGTGTGTACAAGGGTGTACAATCGTGTACAAGCTTGTACAAGTGTGTACAAGGGTGTACAGGTTTGTACAAGGTTGTACAAGTGTGTACAAGGGTGTACAAATGTATACAAGGATGTAAAAGTTTGTACAAGTGTGTACAAGTTTGTACAAGGTTGTACAAGTAAGTACAAGTTTGTACAAGAATGTACAAGTGTGTACAAGGTTTTACAATTGTGTAAAATGTTGTACAAGTGTGTACAAGGTTGTACAAGTGTGTACAAGTTTGTACAAGTGTGTACAAGCTTGTACAAGTGTGTACAAGGTTGTACAAGTGTGAACAAGGTTGTTCAAGTGTGTACATGTTTGTACAAGTGTGTTTAAGTTTGTACAAGGTTGTACAAATGTGTACAAGGGTGTACAAAAGTGTTCAAATGTGCACAAGTTTGTACAAGGGTGTACAAGTGTGTACAAGCTTGTACAAGTGTGTACAAGCTTGTACAAGTGTGTACAAGCTTGTACAAGTGTGTACAAGGGTGTACAGGTTTGTACAAGGTTGTACAAGTGTGTACAAGGGTGTACAAGTATGTACAAGAATGTAAAATTTTGTACAAGTGTGTACAAGGGTGTACAAGTGTGTACAAGGTTGTAAAAGTGTGTACAAGGTTTTACAATTGTGTACAAGGTTGTACAAGTGTGTACAAGGTTGTACAAGTGTGTACGAGGTTGTACAAGTGTGTACGAGGTTGTACAAGTGTGTACAAGGTTGTACAAGTGTGTACAAGGTTGTACAAGTGTACACAAGTTTGTACAAGTGTGTACAAGTTTGTACAAGTGTGTACAAGTTTGTACAAGGTTGTACAAATGTGTACAAGGGTGTACAAAAGTGTACAAGGGTGCACAAGTTTGTACAAGGGTGTACAAGTGTGTACAAGCTTGTACAAGTGTGTACAAGCTTGTACAAGTGTGTACAAGGGTGTACAGGTTTGTACAAGGTTGTACAAGTGTGTACAAGGGTGTACAAGTATGTACAAGAATGTACAATTTTGTACAAGTGTGTACAAGTTTGTAAAAGGTTGTACAAGTGTGTACAAGTGTGTACAAGTGTGTACAAGGTTGTACAAGTGTGTACAAGCTTGAACAAGTGTGTACAAGGTTGTACAAGTGTGTACAAGGTTGTACAAGTGTGTACAAGGTTGCACAAGTGTGTACAAGAGTGTACAATCGTGTACAAGCTTGTACAAGTGTGTACAAGGGTGTACAGGTTTGTAAAAGGTTGTACAAGTGTGTACAAGGTTGTACAAGTGTGTACAAGGGTGTACAAGTTTGTACAAGTGTGTACAAGTTTGTACAAGTGTGTACAAGTTTGTACAAGTTTGTTCAAATGTATACAAGGGTGTACAAAAGTGTACAAGGGTGCACAAGTTTGTACAAGGGTGTACAAGTGTGTACAAGCTTGTACAAGTGTGTACAAGCTTGTACAAGTGTGTACAAGGGTGTACAGGTTTGTACAATTTTGTACAAGTGTTTACAAGGGTGTACAAGTATGTACAAGAATGTACAAGTTTGTACAAGTGTGTACAAGTTTGTAAAAGGTTGTACATGTGTGCACAAGGGTGTACAAGTGTGTACAAGGGTGCACAAGTGTGTACAAGGGTGTACAATCGTGTACAAGCTTGTACAAGTGTGTACAAGGGTGTACAGGTTTGTACAAGGTTGTACAAGTGTGTACAAGGGTGTACAAATGTATACAAGGATGTAAAAGTTTGTACAAGTGTGTACAAGTTTGTACAAGGTTGTACAAGTAAGTACAAGTTTGTACAAAAATGTACAAGTGTGTACAAGGTTTTACAATTGTGTAAAAGGTTGTACAAGTGTGTACAAGGTTGTACAAGTGTGTACAAGCTTGTACAAGTGTGTACAAGGTTGTACAAGTGTGTACAAGGTTGTACAAGTGTGTACAAGCTTGTACAAGTGTGTACAAGGTTGTACAAGTGTGTACAAGGTTGTTCAAGTGTGTACATGTTTGTACGAGTTTGTTTAAGTTTGTACAAGGTTGTACAAATGTGTACAAGGGTGTACAAAAGTGTTCAAGGGTGCACAAGTTTGTACAAGGGTGTACAAGTGTGTACAAGCTTGTACAAGTGTGTACAAGCTTGTACAAGTGTGTACAAGCGTGTACAAACCTGTACACCCTTGTACACACTTGTACAAGCTTGTACACACTTGTACAAGCTTGTACACACTTGTACAAGCTTGTACACACTTGTACAAGCTTGTACACACTTGTACACTCTTGTACAAACTTGTGCACCCTTGAACACTTTTGTACACCCTTGTACACATTTGTACAACCTTGTACAAACTTAAACACACTTGTACAAACATGTACACACTTGAACAACCTTGTACACACTTGTACAACCTTGTACACACTTGTACAAGCTTGTACACACTTGTACAACCTTGTACACACTTGTACAACCTTGTACACACTTGTACAAGCTTGTACACACTTGTACAACCTTGTACACACTTGTACAACCTTTTACACAATTGTAAAACCTTGTACACACTTGTACATTTTTGTACAAACTTGTACTTACTTGTACAACCTTGTACAAACTTGTACACACTTGTACAAACTTTTACATCCTTGTATACATTTGTACACCCTTGTACACACTTGTACAACCATGTACAAACCTGTACACCCTTGTACACACTTGTACAAGCTTGTACACGATTGTACACCCTTGTACACACTTGTGCACCCTTGTACACACTTGTACACCCTTGTGCACACATGTACAACCTTTTACAAACTTGTACACACTTGTACAAACTTGTACATTCTTGTACATACTTGTACACCCTTGTAAACACTTGTACAAAATTGTACAAACCTGTACACCCTTGTACACACTTGTACAAGCTTGTACACACTTGTACAAGCTTGTACACACTTGTACACCCTTGTACAAACTTGTGCACCCTTGTACACTTTTGTACACCCTTGTATACATTTGTACAAACTTGTACAAACTTGTACACACTTGTACAAACTTGTACACACTTGTACAAACTTGTACACCCTTGTACACACTTGTACAACCTTGTACACACTTGTACAACCTTTTACAAACCTGTACACCCTTGTACACACTTGTACAAGCTTGTACACGATTGTACACTCTTGTACACACTTGTGCAACCTTGTACACACTTGTACAACCTTGTACACACTTGTACAACCTTGTACACACTTGTTCAAGCTTGTACACACTTGTACAACCTTGTACACACTTGTACACCCTTGTACACACTTGTACAACCTTTTACAAACTTGTACACACTTGTACAAAATTGTACATTCTTGTACATACTTGTACACCCTTGTACACACTTGTACAACCTTGTACAAACCTGTACACCCTTGTACACACTTGTACAAGCTTGTACACACTTGTACAAGCTTGTACACACTTGTACACCCTTGTACAAACTTGTGCACCCTTGTACACTTTTGTACACCCTTGTACACATTTGTACAACCTTGTACAAACTTGTACACACTTGTACAAACTTGTACACACTTGTACAAACTTGTACACACTTGTACAAACTTGTGTACACTTGTACAACCTTGTGCACACTTGTACAACCTTGTACACACTTGTACAACCTCGTACACACTTGTACAACCTCGTACACACTTGTACAACCTTGTACACACTTGTACAACCTTGTACACAATTGTAAAACCTTGTACACACTTTTACAACCTTGTACACACTTGTACACCCTTGTACACACTTGTACAAAATTTTACATTCTTGTACATACTTGTACACCCTTGTACACACTTGTACAACCTTGTACAAACCTGTACACCCTTGTACACACTTGTACAAGCTTGTACACACTTGTACAAGCTTGTACACACTTGTACAAGCTTGTACACACTTGTACACCCTTGTACAAACTTGTGCACATTTGAACACTTTTGTACACCCTTGTACACATTTGTACAACCTTGTACAAACTTAAACACACTTGTACAAACATGTACACACTTGAACAACCTTGTACACACTTGTACAACCTTGTACACACTTGTACAAGCTTGTACACACTTGTACAAACTTGTACACACTTGTACAACCTTGTACACACTTGTACAACATTTTACACAATTGTAAAACCTTGTACACACTTGTACATTCTTGTACAAACTTGTACTTACTTGTACAACCTTGTACAAACTTGTACACACTTGTACAAACTTTTACATCCTTGTATACATTTGTACACCCTTGTACACACTTGTACAACCTTGTACAAACCTGTACACCCTTGTACACACTTGTACAAGCTTGTACACGATTGTACACCCTTGTACACACTTGTGCACCCTTGTACACACTTGTACACCCTTGTACACACATGTACAACCTTTTACAAACTTGTACACACTTGTACAAACTTGTACATTCTTGAACTTACTTGTACACCCTTGTAAACACTTGTACAAAATTGTACAAACCTGTACACCCTTGTACACACTTGTACAAGCTTGTACACACTTGTACAAGCTTGTACACACTTGTACAAGCTTGTACACACTTGTACAAGCTTGTACACACTTGTACAAGCTTGTACACACTTGTACACCCTTGTACAAACTTGTGCACCCTTGTACACTTTTGTACACCCTTGTATACATTTGTACAAACTTGTACAAACTTGTACACACTTGTACAAACTTGTACACACTTGTACAAACATGTACACACTTGTACAAACTTGTACACCCTTGTACACACTTGTACAACCTTGTACACACTTGTACAACCTTGTACACACTTGTACAACCTTGTACAAACCTGTACACCCTTGTACACACTTGTACAAGCTTGTACACGATTGTACACTCTTGTACACACTTGTGCAGCCTTGTACACACTTGTACAACCTTGTACACACTTGTACAACCTTGTACACACTTGTTCAAGCTTGTACACACTTGTACAACCTTGTACACACTTGTACACCCTTGTACACACTTGTACAACCTTTTACAAACTTGTACACACTTGTACAAAATTGTACATTCTTGTACATACTTGTACACCCTTGTACACACTTGTACAACCTTGTACAAACCTGTACACCCTTGTACACACTTGTACAAGCTTGTACACACTTGTGCACCCTTGTACACTTTTGTACACCCTTGTACACATTTGTACAACCTTGTACAAACTTGTACACACTTGTACAAACTTGTACACACTTGTACAAACTTGTGTACACTTGTACAACCTTGTACACACTTGTACAACTTTGTACACACTTGTACAACCTCGTACACACTTGTACAACCTCGTACACACTTGTACAACCTTGTACACACTTGTACAACCTTGTACACAATTGTAAAACCTTGTACACACTTGTACAACCTTGTACACACTTGTACCCCCTTGTACACACTTGTACAAAATTTTACATTCTTGTACATACTTGTACACCCTTGTACACACTTGTACAACCTTGTACAAACCTGTACACCCTTGTACACACTTGTACAAGCTTGTACACACTTGTACACCCTTGTACAAACTTGTGCACCCTTGAACACTTTTGTACAACCTTGTACAAACTTAAACACACTTGTACAAACATGTACACACTTGAACAACCTTGTACACACTTGTACAACCTTGTACACACTTGTACAAGCTTGTACACACTTGTACAACTTTGTACACACTTGTACAACCTTGTACACACTTGTACAAGCTTGTACACACTTGTACAACCTTGTACACACTTGTACAACCTTTTACACAATTGTAAAACCTTGAACACACTTGTACATTCTTGTACAAACTTGTACTTACTTGTACAACCTTGTACAAACTTGTACACACTTGTACAAACTTTTACATCCTTGTATACATTTGTACACCCTTGTACACACTTGTACAACCTTGTACAAACCTGTACACCCTTGTACACACTTGTACAAGCTTGTGCACCCTTGTACACTTTTGTACACCCTTGTACACATTTGTACAACCTTGTACAAACTTGTACACACTTGTACAAACTTGTACACACTTGTACAAACTTGTGTACACTTGTACAACCTTGTACACACTTGTACAACCTTGTACACACTTGTACAACCTTGTACACACTTGTACAACCTCGTACACACTTGTACAACCTTGTACACACTTGTACAACCTTGTACACAATTGTAAAACCTTGTACACACTTTTACAACCTTGTACACACTTGTACAATCTTGTACACACTTGTACAAAATTTTACATTCTTGTACATACTTGTACACCCTTGTACACACTTGTACAACCTTGTACAAACCTGTACACCCTTGTACACACTTGTACAAGCTTGTACACACTTGTAAACCCTTGTACAAACTTGTGCACATTTGAACACTTTTGTACACCCTTGTACACATTTGTACAACCTTGTACAAACTTAAACACACTTGTACAAACATGTACACACTTGAACAACCTTGTACACACTTGTACAACCTTGTACACACTTGTACAACCTTGTACACACTTGTACAAGCTTGTACACACTTGTACAAACTTGTACACACTTGTACAACCTTGTACACACTTGTACAACCTTTTACACAATTGTAAAACCTTGTACACACTTGTACATTCTTGTACAAACTTGTACTTACTTGTACAACCTTGTACAAACTTGTACACACTTGTACAAACTTTTACATCCTTGTATACATTTGTACACCCTTGTACACACTTGTACAACCTTGTACAAACCTGTACACCCTTGTACACACTTGTACAAGCTTGTACACGATTGTACACCCTTGTACACACTTGTGCACCCTTGTACACACTTGTACACCCTTGTACACACATGTACAACCTTTTACAAACTTGTACACACTTGTACAAACTTGTACATTCTTGAACTTACTTGTACACCCTTGTAAACACTTGTACAAAATTGTACAAACCTGTACACCCTTGTACACACTTGTACAAGCTTGTACACACTTGTACAAGCTTGTACACACTTGTACACCCTTGTACAAACTTGTGCACCCTTGTACACTTTTGTACACCCTTGTATACACTTGTACAACCTTTTACACAATTGTAAAACCTTGAACACACTTGTACATTCTTGTACAAACTTGTACTTACTTGTACAACCTTGTACAAACTTGTACACACTTGTACAAACTTTTACATCCTTGTATACATTTGTACACCCTTGTACACACTTGTACAACCTTGTACAAACCTGTACACCCTTGTACACACTTGTACAAGCTTGTGCACCCTTGTACACTTTTGTACACCCTTGTACACATTTGTACAACCTTGTACAAACTTGTACACACTTGTACAAACTTGTACACACTTGTACAAACTTGTGTACACTTGTACAACCTTGTACACACTTGTACAACCTTGTACACACTTGTACAACCTTGTACACACTTGTACAACCTCGTACACACTTGTACAACCTTGTACACACTTGTACAACCTTGTACACAATTGTAAAACCTTGTACACACTTTTACAACCTTGTACACACTTGTACAATCTTGTACACACTTGTACAAAATTTTACATTCTTGTACATACTTGTACACCCTTGTACACACTTGTACAACCTTGTACAAACCTGTACACCCTTGTACACACTTGTACAAGCTTGTACACACTTGTAAACCCTTGTACAAACTTGTGCACATTTGAACACTTTTGTACACCCTTGTACACATTTTTACAACCTTGTACAAACTTAAACACACTTGTACAAACATGTACACACTTGAACAACCTTGTACACACTTGTACAACCTTGTACACACTTGTACAACCTTGTACACACTTGTACAAGCTTGTACACACTTGTACAACCTTGTACACACTTGTACAACCTTGTACACACTTGTACAACCTTTTACACAATTGTAAAACCTTGTACACACTTGTACATTCTTGTACAAACTTGTACTTACTTGTACAACCTTGTACAAACTTGTACACACTTGTACAAACTTTTACATCCTTGTATACATTTGTACACCCTTGTACACACTTGTACAACCTTGTACAAACCTGTACACCCTTGTACACACTTGTACAAGCTTGTACACGATTGTACACCCTTGTACACACTTGTGCACCCTTGTACACACTTGTACACCCTTGTACACACATGTACAACCTTTTACAAACTTGTACACACTTGTACAAACTTGTACATTCTTGAACTTACTTGTACACCCTTGTAAACACTTGTACAAAATTGTACAAACCTGTACACCCTTGTACACACTTGTACAAGCTTGTACACACTTGTACAAGCTTGTACACACTTGTACACCCTTGTACAAACTTGTGCACCCTTGTACACTTTTGTACACCCTTGTATACATTTGTACAAACTTGTACAAACTTGTACACACTTGTACAAACTTGTACACACTTGTACAAACTTGTACACCCTTGTACACACTTGTACAACCTTGTACACACTTATACAACCTTGTACAAACCTGTACACCCTTGTACACACTTGTACAAGCTTGTACACGATTGTACACTCTTGTACACACTTGTGCAACCTTGTACACACTTGTACAACCTTGTACACACTTGTACAACCTTGTACACACTTGTTCAAGCTTGTACACACTTGTACAACCTTGTACACACTTGTACACCCTTGTACACACTTGTACAACCTTTTACAAACTTGTACACACTTGTACAAAATTGTACATTCTTGTACATACTTGTACACCCTTGTACACACTTGTACAACCTTGTACAAACCTGTACACCCTTGTACACACTTGTACAAGCTTGTACACACTTGTGCACCCTTGTACACTTTTGTACACCCTTGTACACATTTGTACAACCTTGTACAAACTTGTAAACACTTGTACAAACTTGTACACACTTGTACAAACTTGTGTACACTTGTACAACCTTGTACACACTTGTACAACCTTGTACACACTTGTACAACCTTGTACACACTTGTACAACCTCGTACACACTTGTACAACCTTGTACACACTTGTACAACCTTGTACACAATTGTAAAACCTTGTACACACTTGTACAACCTTGTACACACTTGTACACCCTTGTACACACTTGTACAAAATTTTACATTCTTGTACATACTTGTACACCCTTGTACACACTTGTACAACCTTGTACAAACCTGTACACCCTTGTACACACTTGTACAAGCTTGTACACACTTATACAAGCTTGTACACACTTGTACAAGCTTGTACACACTTGTACACCCTTGTACAAACTTGTGCACCCTTGAACACTTTTGTACACCCTTGTACACATTTGTACAACCTTGTACAAACTTAAACACACTTGTACAAACATGTACACACTTGAACAACCTTGTACATACTTGTACAACCTTGTACACACTTGTACAACCTTGTACACACTTGTACAACTTTGTACACACTTGTACAACCTTGTACACACTTGTACAAGCTTGTACACACTTGTACAACCTTGTACACACTTGTACAACCTTTTACACAATTGTAAAACCTTGTACACACTTGTACATTCTTGTACAAACTTGTACTTACTTGTACAACCTTGTACAAACTTGTACACACTTGTACAAACTTTTACATCCTTGTATACATTTGTACACCCTTGTACACACTTGTACAACCTTGTACAAACCTGTACACCCTTGTACACACTTGTACAAGCTTGTACACGATTGTACACCCTTGTACACACTTGTGCACCCTTGTACACACTTGTACACCCTTGTACACACATGTACAACCTTTTACAAACTTGTACACACTTGTACAAACTTGTACATTCTTGAACTTACTTTTACACCCTTGTAAACACTTGTACAAAATTGTACAAACCTGTACACCCTTGTACACACTTGTACAAGCTTGTACACACTTGTACAAGCTTGTAAACACTTGTACACCCTTGTACAAACTTGTGCACCCTTGTACACTTTTGTACACCCTTGTATACATTTGTACAAACTTGTACAAACTTGTACACACTTGTACAAACTTGTACACACTTGTACAAACTTGTACACACTTGTACAAACTTGTACACCCTTGTACACACTTGTACAACCTTGTACACACTTGTACAACCTTGTACAAACCTGTACACCCTTGTACACACTTGTACAAGCTTGTACACGATTGTACACTCTTGTACACACTTGTGCAACCTTGTACACACTTGTACAACCTTGTACACACTTGTACAACCTTGTACACACTTGTTCAAGCTTGTACACACTTGTACAACCTTGTACACACTTGTACACCCTTGTACACACTTGTACAACCTTTTACAAACTTGTACACACTTGTACAAAATTGTACATTCTTGTACATACTTGTACACCCTTGTACACACTTGTACAACCTTGTACAAACCTGTACACCCTTGTACACACTTGTACAAGCTTGTACACACTTGTGCACCCTTGTACACTTTTGTACACCCTTGTACACATTTGTACAACCTTGTACAAACTTGTACACACTTGTACAAACTTGTACACACTTGTACAAACTTGTGTACACTTGTACAACCTTGTACACACTTGTACAACTTTGTACACACTTGTACAACCTTGTACACACTTGTACAACCTCGTACACACTTGTACAACCTTGTACACACTTGTACAACCTTGTACACAATTGTAAAACCTTGTACACACTTGTACAACCTTGTACACACTTGTACACCCTTGTACACACTTGTACAAAATTTTACATTCTTGTACATACTTGTACACCCTTGTACACACTTGTACAACCTTGTACAAACCTGTACACCCTTGTACACACTTGTACAAGCTTGTACACACTTGTACACCCTTGTACAAACTTGTGCACCCTTGAACACTTTTGTACACCCTTGTACACATTTGTACAACCTTGTACAAACTTAAACACACTTGTACAAACATGTACACACTTGAACAACCTTGTACACACTTGTACAACCTTGTACACACTTGTACAAGCTTGTACACACTTGTACAACTTTGTACACACTTGTACAACCTTGTACACACTTGTACAAGCTTGTACACACTTGTACAACCTTGTACACACTTGTACAACCTTGTACACACTTGTACAACCTTTTACACAATTGTAAAACCTTGAACACACTTGTACATTCTTGTACAAACTTGTACTTACTTGTACAACCTTGTACAAACTTGTACACACTTGTACAAACTTTTACATCCTTGTATACATTTGTACACCCTTGTACACACTTGTACAACCTTGTACAAACCTGTACACCCTTGTACACACTTGTACAAGCTTGTACACGATTGTACACCCTTGTACACACTTGTGCACCCTTGTACACACTTGTACACCCTTGTACACACATGTACAACCTTTTACAAACTTGTACACACTTGTACAAACTTGTACATTCTTGTACATACTTGTACACCCTTGTAAACACTTGTACAAAATTGTACAAACCTGTACACCCTTGTACACACTTGTACAAGCTTGTACACACTTGTACAAGCTTGTACACACTTGTACACCCTTGTACAAACTTGTGCACCCTTGTACACTTTTGTACACCCTTGAATACATTTGTACAAACTTGTACAAACTTGTACACACTTGTACAAACTTGTACACACTTGTACAAACTTGTACACCCTTGTACACACTTGTACAACCTTGTACACACTTGTACAACCTTGTACAAACCTGTACACCCTTGTACACACTTGTACAAGCTTGTACACGATTGTACACTCTTGTACACACTTGTGCAACCTTGTACACACTTGTACAACCTTGTACACACTTGTACAACCTTGTACACACTTGTACAACCTTGTACACACTTGTTCAAGCTTGTACACACTTGTACAACCTTGTACACACTTGTACACCCTTGTACACACTTGTACAACCTTTTACAAACTTGTACACACTTGTACAAAATTGTACATTCTTGTACATACTTGTACACCCTTGTACACACTTGTACAACCTTGTACAAACCTGTACAACCTTGTACACACTTGTACAAGCTTGTACACACTTGTACAAGCTTGTACACACTTGTACACCCTTGTACAAACTTGTGCACCCTTGTACACTTTTGTACACCCTTGTACACATTTGTACAACCTTGTACAAACTTGTACACACTTGTACAAACTTGTACACACTTGTACAAACTTGTGTACACTTGTACAACCTTGTACACACTTGTACAACCTTGTACACACTTGTACAACCTTGTACACACTTGTACAACCTCGTACACACTTGTACAACCTTGTACACACTTGTACAACCTTGTACACAATTGTAAAACCTTGTACACACTTTTACAACCTTGTACACACTTGTACACCCTTGTACACACTTGTACAAAATTTTACATTCTTGTACATACTTGTACACCCTTGTACACACTTGTACAACCTTGTACAAACCTGTACACCCTTGTACACACTTGTACAAGCTTGTACACACTTGTAAACCCTTGTACAAACTTGTGCACATTTGAACACTTTTGTACACCCTTGTACACATTTGTACAACCTTGTACAAACTTAAACACACTTGTACAAACATGTACACACTTGAACAACCTTGTACACACTTGTACAACCTTGTACACACTTGTACAAGCTTGTACACACTTGTACAACCTTGTACACACTTGTACAACCTTGTACACACTTGTACAACCTTTTACACAATTGTAAAACCTTGTACACACTTGTACATTCCTGTACAAACTTGTACTTACTTGTACAACCTTGTACAAACTTGTACACACTTGTACAAACTTTTACATCCTTGTATACATTTGTACACCCTTGTACACACTTGTACAACCTTGTACAAACCTGTACACCCTTGTACACACTTGTACAAGCTTGTACACGATTGTACACCCTTGTACACACTTGTGCACCCTTGTACACACTTGTACACCCTTGTACACACATGTACAACCTTTTACAAACTTGTACACACTTGTACAAACTTGTACATTCTTGAACTTACTTGTACACCCTTGTAAACACTTGTACAAAATTGTACAAACCTGTACACCCTTGTACACACTTGTACAAGCTTGTACACACTTGTACAAGCTTGTACACACTTGTACACCCTTGTACAAACTTGTGCACCCTTGTACACTTTTGTACAGCCTTGTATACATTTGTACAAACTTGTACAAACTTGTACACACTTGTACAAACTTGTACACACTTGTACAAACTTGTACACCCTTGTACACACTTGTACAACCTTGTACACACTTGTACAACCTTGTACAAACCTGTACACCCTTGTACACACTTGTACAAGCTTGTACACGATTGTACACTCTTGTACACACTTGTGCAACCTTGTACACACTTGTACAGCCTTGTACACACTTGTACAACCTTGTACACACTTGTTCAAGCTTGTACACACTTGTACAACCTTGTACACACTTGTACACCCTTGTACACACTTGTACAACCTTTTACAAACTTGTACACACTTGTACAAAATTGTACATTCTTGTACATACTTGTACACCCTTGTACACACTTGTACAACCTTGTACAAACCTGTACACCCTTGTACACACTTGTACAAGCTTGTACACACTTGTGCACCCTTGTACAATTTTGTACACCCTTGTACACATTTGTACAACCTTGTACAAACTTGTACACACTTGTACAAACTTGTACACACTTGTACAAACTTGTGTACACTTGTACAACCTTGTACACACTTGTACAACCTTGTACACACTTGTACAACCTTGTACACACTTGTACAACCTCGTACACACTTGTACAACCTTGTACACACTTGTACAACCTTGTACACAATTGTAAAACCTTGTACACACTTGTACAACCTTGTACACACTTGTACACCCTTGTACACACTTGTACAAAATTTTACATTCTTGTACATACTTGTACACCCTTGTACACACTTGTACAACCTTGTACAAACCTGTACACCCTTGTACACACTTGTACAAGCTTGTACACACTTGTACAAGCTTGTACACACTTGTACAAGCTTGTACACACTTGTACACCCTTGTACAAACTTGTGCACCCTTGAACACTTTTGTACACCCTTGTACACATTTGTACAACCTTGTACAAACTTAAACACACTTGTACAAACATGTACACACTTGAACAACCTTGTACATACTTGTACAACCTTGTACAATCTTGTACAAGCTTGTACACACTTGTACAACTTTGTACACACTTGTACAACCTTGTACACACTTGTACAAGCTTGTACACACTTGTACAACCTTGTACACACTTGTACAACCTTTTACACAATTGTAAAACCTTGTACACACTTGTACATTCTTGTACAAACTTGTACTTACTTGTACAACCTTGTACAAACTTGTACACACTTGTACAAACTTTTACATCCTTGTATACATTTGTACACCCTTGTACACACTTGTACAACCTTGTACAAACCTGTACACCCTTGTACACACTTGTACAAGCTTGTACACGATTGTACACCCTTGTACACACTTGTGCACCCTTGTACACACTTGTACACCCTTGTACACACATGTACAACCTTTTACAAACTTGTACACACTTGTACAAACTTGTACATTCTTGTACATACTTGTACACCCTTGTAAACACTTGTACAAAATTGTACAAACCTGTACACCCTTGTACACAATTGTACAAGCTTGTACACACTTGTACACCCTTGTACAAACTTGTGCACCCTTGTACACTTTTGTACACCCTTGTATACATTTGTACAAACTTGTACAAACTTGTACACACTTGTACAAACTTGTACACACTTGTACAAACTTGTACACCCTTGTACACACTTGTACAACCTTGTACACACTTGTACAACCTTGTACAAACCTGTACACCCTTGTACACACTTGTACAAGCTTGTACACGATTGTACACTCTTGTACACACTTGTGCAACCTTGTACACACTTGTACAACCTTGTACACACTTGTACAACCTTGTACACACTTGTTCAAGCTTGTACACACTTGTACAACCTTGTACACACTTGTACACCCTTGTACACACTTGTACAACCTTTTACAAACTTGTACACACTTGTACAAAATTGTACATTCTTGTACATACTTGTACACCCTTGTACACACTTGTACAACCTTGTACAAACCTGTACAAACTTGTACACACTTGTACAAGCTTGTACACACTTGTACAAGCTTGTACACACTTGTACACCCATGTACAAACTTGTGCACCCTTGTACACTTTTGTACACCCTTGTACACATTTGTACAACCTTGTACAAACTAGTGCACACTTGTACAAACTTGTACACACTTGTACAAACTTGTGTACACTTGTACAACCTTGTACACACTTGTACAACCTTGTACACACTTGTACAACCTCGTACACACTTGTACAACCTTGTACACACTTGTACAACCTTGTACACAATTGTAAAACCTTGTACACACTTTTACAACCTTGTACACACTTGTACACCCTTGTACACACTTGTACACCCTTGTACACACTTGTACAAAATTTTACATTCTTGTACATACTTGTACACCCTTGTACACACTTGTACAACCTTGTACAAACCTGTAAACCCTTGTACACACTTGTACAAGCTTGTACACACTTGTACACCCTTGAACAAACTTTTGCACCCTTGAACACTTTTGTACACCCTTGTACACATTTGTACAACCTTGTACAAACTTAAACACACTTGTACAAACATGTACACACTTGAACAACCTTGTACACACTTGTACAAACCTTGTACACACTTGTACAAGCTTGTACACACTTGTACAACCTTGTACACACTTGTACAACCTTGTACACACTTGTACAAGCTTGTACACACTTGTACAACCTTGTACACACTTGTACAACCTTGTACACACTTGTACACCCTTGTACACACTTGTACAAAATTTTACATTCTTGTACATACTTGTACACCCTTGTACACACTTGTACAACCTTGTACAAACCTGTACACCCTTGTACACACTTGTACAAGCTTGTACACACTTGTACAAGCTTGTACACACTTGTACACCCTTGTACAAACTTGTGCACCCTTGAACACTTTTGTACAAGCTTGTACACACTTGTACAAGCTTGTACACACTTGTACAACCTTGTACACACTTATACAACCTTGTACAAACCTGTACACCCTTGTACACACTTGTACAAGCTTGTACACGATTGTACACTCTTGTACACACTTGTGCAACCTTGTACACACTTGTACAACCTTGTACACACTTGTACAACCTTGTACACACTTGTTCAAGCTTGTACACACTTGTACAACCTTGTACACACTTGTACACACTTGTACACACTTGTACAACCTTTTACAAACTTGTACACACTTGTACAAAATTGTACATTCTTGTACATACTTGTACACCCTTGTACACACTTGTACACCCTTGTACAAACTTGTGCACCCTTGTACACTTTTGTACACCCTTGTACACATTTGTACAAACTTGTACAAACTTGTACACACTTGTACAAACTTGTACACACTTGTACAAACTTGTGTACACTTGTACAACCTTGTACACACTTGTACAACCTTGTACACACTTGTACAACCTTGTACACACTTGTACAACCTTGTACACACTTGTACAACCTTGTACACAATTGTAAAACCTTGTACACACGTGTACAACCTTGTACAAACTTGTACACACTTGTACTACCTTGTACACACTTGTAAAACCTTGTACACACTTGTACAACCTTGTACACACTTGTACACCCTTGTACACACTTGTACAAAATTTTACATTCTTGTACATACTTGTACACCCTTGTACACACTTGTACAACCTTGTACAAACCTGTACACCCTTGTACACACTTGTACAAGCTTGTACACACTTGTACACCCTCGTACAAACTTTTGCACCCTTGAACACTTTTGTACACCCTTGTACACATTTGTACAACCTTGTACAAACTTAAACACACTTGTACAAACATGTACACACTTGAACAACCTTGTACACACTTGTACAACCTTGTACACACTTGTACAAGCTTGTATACACTTGTACAACCTTGTACACACTTGTACAACCTTGTACACACTTGTACAAGCTTGTACACACTTGTACAACCTTGTACACACTTGTACAACCTTTTACACAATTGTAAAACCTTGTACACACTTGTACATTCTTGTACAAACTTGTACTTACTTGTACAACCTTGTACAAACTTGTACACACTTGTACAAACTTTTACATCCTTGTATACATTTGTACACCCTTGTACACACTTGTACAACCTTGTACAAACCTGTACACCCTTGTACACACTTGTACAAGCTTGTACACGATTGTACACCCTTGTACACACTTGTGCACCCTTGTACACACTTGTACACCCTTGTACACACATGCACAACCTTTTACAAACTTGTACACACTTGTACAAACTTGTACATTCTTGTACATACTTGTACACCCTTGTAAACACTTGTACAAAATTGTACAAACCTGTAAACCCTTGTACACACTTGTACAAGCTTGTACACACTTGTACAAGCTTGTACACACTTGTACACCCTTGTACAAACTTGTGCACCCTTGTACACTTTTGTACACCCTTGTATACATTTGTACAAACTTGTACAAACTTGTACACACTTGTACACACTTGTACAAACTTGTACACACTTGTACAAACTTGTACACCCTTGTACTTGTACATCCTTGTACACACTTGTACAACCTTGTACAAACCTGTACACCCTTGTACACACTTGTACAAGCTTGTACACGATTGTACACTCTTGTACATACTTGTGCAACCTTGTACACACTTGTACAACCTTGTACACACTTGTACAACCTTGTACACACTTGTTCAAGCTTGTACACACTTGTACAACCTTGTACACACTTGTACACCCTTGTACACACTTGTACAACCTTTTACAATCTTGTATACACTTGTACAAAATTGTACATTCTTGTACATACTTGTACACCCTTGTACACACTTGTACAACCTTGTACAAACCTGTACACCCTTGTACACACTTGTACAACCTTGTACACACTTGTACAAGCTTGTACACACTTGTACACCCTTGTACAAACTTGTGCACCCTTGTACACTTTTGTACACCCTTGTACACATTTGTACAACCTTGTACAAACTTGTACACACTTGTACAAACTTGTACACACTTGTACAAACTTGTGTACACTTGTACAACCTTGTACACACTTGTACAACCTTGTACACACTTGTACAACCTTGTACACACTTGTACAACCTCGTACACACTTGTACAACCTTGTACACACTTGTACAACCTTGTACACAATTGTAAAACCTTGTACACACTTGTACAACCTTGTACACACTTGTACACCCTTGTACACACTTGTACAAAATTTTACATTCTTGTACATACTTGTACACCCTTGTACACACTTGTACAACCTTGTACAAACCTGTACAACCTTGTACAAACCTGTACACCCTTGTACACACTTGTACAAGCTTGTACACACTTGTACAAGCTTGTACACACTTGTACAAGCTTGTACACACTTGTACACCCTTGTACAAACTTGTGCACCCTTGAACACTTTTGTACACCCTTGTACACATTTGTACAACCTTGTACAAACTTAAACACACTTGTACAAACATGTACACACTTGAACAACCTTGTTCACACTTGTACAACCTTGTACACACTTGTACAAGCTTGTACACACTTGTACAACCTTGTACACACTTGTACACACTTGTACAACCTTGTACACACTTGTACAAGCTTGTACACACTTGTACAACCTTGTACACACTTGTACAACCTTTTACACAATTGTAAAATCTTGTACACACTTGTACATTCTTGTACAAACTTGTACTTACTTGTACAACCTTGTACAAACTTGTACACACTTGTACAAACTTTTACATCCTTGTATACATTTGTACACCCTTGTACACACTTGTACAACCTTGTACAAACCTGTACACCCTTGTACACACTTGTACAAGCTTGTACACGATTGTACACCCTTGTACACACTTGTGCACCCTTGTACACACTTGTACACCCTTGTACACACATGTACAACCTTTTACAAACTTGTACACACTTGTACAAACTTGTACATTCTTGTACATACTTGTACACCCTTGTAAACACTTGTACAATATTGTACAAACCTGTACACCCTTGTACACACTTGTACAAGCTTGTACACACTTGTACAAGCTTGTACACACTTGTACACCCTTGTACAAACTTGTGCACCCTTGTACACTTTTGTACACCCTTGTATACATTTGTACAAACTTGTACAAACTTGTACACACTTGTACAAACTTGTACACACTTGTACAAACTTGTACACCCTTGTACACACTTGTACAACCTTGTACACACTTGTACAACCTTGTACAAACCTGTACACCCTTGTACACACTTGTACAAGCTTGTACACGATTGTACACTCTTGTACACACTTGTGCAACCTTGTACACACTTGTACAGCCTTGTACACACTTGTACAACCTTGTACACACTTGTTCAAGCTTGTACACACTTGTACAACCTTGTACACACTTGTACACCCTTGTACACACTTGTACAACCTTTTACAAACTTGTACACACTTGTACAAAATTGTACATTCTTGTACATACTTGTACACCCTTGTACACACTTGTACAACCTTGTACAAACCTGTACACCCTTGTACACACTTGTACAAGCTTGTACACACTTGTGCACCCTTGTACAATTTTGTACACCCTTGTACACATTTGTACAACCTTGTACAAACTTGTACACACTTGTACAAACTTGTACACACTTGTACAAACTTGTGTACACTTGTACAACCTTGTACACACTTGTACAACCTTGTACACACTTGTACAACCTTGTACACACTTGTACAACCTCGTACACACTTGTACAAAATTTTACATTCTTGTACATACTTGTACACCCTTGTACACACTTGTACAACCTTGTACAAACCTGTACACCCTTGTACACACTTGTACAAGCTTGTACACACTTGTACAAGCTTGTACACACTTGTACAAGCTTGTACACACTTGTACACCCTTGTACAAACTTGTGCACCCTTGAACACTTTTGTACACCCTTGTACACATTTGTACAACCTTGTACAAACTTAAACACACTTGTACAAACATGTACACACTTGAACAACCTTGTACATACTTGTACAACCTTGTACAATCTTGTACAAGCTTGTACACACTTGTACAACTTTGTACACACTTGTACAACCTTGTACACACTTGTACAAGCTTGTACACACTTGTACAACCTTGTACACACTTGTACAACCTTTTACACAATTGTAAAACCTTGTACACACTTGTACATTCTTGTACAAACTTGTACTTACTTGTACAACCTTGTACAAACTTGTACACACTTGTACAAACTTTTACATCCTTGTATACATTTGTACACCCTTGTACACACTTGTACAACCTTGTACAAACCTGTACACCCTTGTACACACTTGTACAAGCTTGTACACGATTGTACACCCTTGTACACACTTGTGCACCCTTGTACACACTTGTACACCCTTGTACACACATGTACAACCTTTTACAAACTTGTACACACTTGTACAAACTTGTACATTCTTGTACATACTTGTACACCCTTGTAAACACTTGTACAAAATTGTACAAACCTGTACACCCTTGTACACAATTGTACAAGCTTGTACACACTTGTACAAGCTTGTACACACTTGTACACCCTTGTACAAACTTGTGCACCCTTGTACACTTTTGTACACCCTTGTATACATTTGTACAAACTTGTACAAACTTGTACACACTTGTACAAACTTGTACACACTTGTACAAACTTGTACACCCTTGTACACACTTGTACAACCTTGTACACACTTGTACAACCTTGTACAAACCTGTACACCCTTGTACACACTTGTACAAGCTTGTACACGATTGTACACTCTTGTACACACTTGTGCAACCTTGTACACACTTGTACAACCTTGTACACACTTGTACAACCTTGTACACACTTGTTCAAGCTTGTACACACTTGTACAACCTTGTACACACTTGTACACCCTTGTACACACTTGTACAACCTTTTACAAACTTGTACACACTTGTACAAAATTGTACATTCTTGTACATACTTGTACACCCTTGTACACACTTGTACAACCTTGTACAAACCTGTACACCCTTGTACACACTTGTACAAGCTTGTACACACTTGTACAAGCTTGTACACACTTGTACACCCTTGTACAAACTTGTGCACCCTTGTACACTTTTGTACACCCTTGTACACATTTGTACAACCTTGTACAAACTAGTGCACACTTGTACAAACTTGTACACACTTGTACAAACTTGTGTACACTTGTACACCCTTGTACACACTTGTACAACCTTGTACACACTTGTACAACCTTGTACAAACCTGTACACCCTTGTACACACTTGTACAAACTTGTACACACTTGTACAAACTTGTACACCCTTGTACACACTTGTACAACCTTGTACACACTTGTACAACCTTGTACAAACCTGTACACCCTTGTACACACTTGTACAAGCTTGTACACGATTGTACACTCTTGTACACACTTGTACAACCTTGTACACACTTGTACACACTTGTACAACCTTGTACACACTTGTACAAGCTTGTACACACTTGTACAACCTTGTACACACTTGTACAACCTTTTACACAATTGTAAAATCTTGTACACACTTGTACATTCTTGTACAAACTTGTACTTACTTGTACAACCTTGTACAAACTTGTACACACTTGTACAAACTTTTACATCCTTGTATACATTTGTACACCCTTGTACACACTTGTACAACCTTGTACAAACCTGTACACCCTTGTACACACTTGTACAAGCTTGTACACGATTGTACACCCTTGTACACACTTGTGCACCCTTGTACACACTTGTACACCCTTGTACACACATGTACAACCTTTTACAAACTTGTACACACTTGTACAAACTTGTACATTCTTGTACATACTTGTACACCCTTGTAAACACTTGTACAATATTGTACAAACCTGTACACCCTTGTACACACTTGTACAAGCTTGTACACACTTGTACAAGCTTGTACACACTTGTACACCCTTGTACAAACTTGTGCACCCTTGTACACTTTTGTACACCCTTGTATACATTTGTACAAACTTGTACAAACTTGTACACACTTGTACAAACTTGTACACACTTGTACAAACTTGTACACCCTTGTACACACTTGTACAACCTTGTACACACTTGTACAACCTTGTACAAACCTGTACACCCTTGTACACACTTGTACAAGCTTGTACACGATTGTACACTCTTGTACACACTTGTGCAACCTTGTACACACTTGTACAGCCTTGTACACACTTGTACAACCTTGTACACACTTGTTCAAGCTTGTACACACTTGTACAACCTTGTACACACTTGTACACCCTTGTACACACTTGTACAACCTTTTACAAACTTGTACACACTTGTACAAAATTGTACATTCTTGTACATACTTGTACACCCTTGTACACACTTGTACAACCTTGTACAAACCTGTACACCCTTGTACACACTTGTACAAGCTTGTACACACTTGTGCACCCTTGTACAATTTTGTACACCCTTGTACACATTTGTACAACCTTGTACAAACTTGTACACACTTGTACAAACTTGTACACACTTGTACAAACTTGTGTACACTTGTACAACCTTGTACACACCTGTACAACCTTGTACACACTTGTACAACCTTGTACACACTTGTACAACCTCGTACACACTTGTACAAAATTTTACATTCTTGTACATACTTGTACACCCTTGTACACACTTGTACAACCTTGTACAAACCTGTACACCCTTGTACACACTTGTACAAGCTTGTACACACTTGTACAAGCTTGTACACACTTGTACAAGCTTGTACACACTTGTACACCCTTGTACAAACTTGTGCACCCTTGAACACTTTTGTACACCCTTGTACACATTTGTACAACCTTGTACAAACTTAAACACACTTGTACAAACATGTACACACTTGAACAACCTTGTACATACTTGTACAACCTTGTACAATCTTGTACAAGCTTGTACACACTTGTACAACTTTGTACACACTTGTACAACCTTGTACACACTTGTACAAGCTTGTACACACTTGTACAACCTTGTACACACTTGTACAACCTTTTACACAATTGTAAAACCTTGTACACACTTGTACATTCTTGTACAAACTTGTACTTACTTGTACAACCTTGTACAAACTTGTACACACTTGTACAAACTTTTACATCCTTGTATACATTTGTACACCCTTGTACACACTTGTACAACCTTGTACAAACCTGTACACCCTTGTACACACTTGTACAAGCTTGTACACGATTGTACACCCTTGTACACACTTGTGCACCCTTGTACACACTTGTACACCCTTGTACACACATGTACAACCTTTTACAAACTTGTACACACTTGTACAAACTTGTACATTCTTGTACATACTTGTACACCCTTGTAAACACTTGTACAAAATTGTACAAACCTGTACACCCTTGTACACAATTGTACAAGCTTGTACACACTTGTACAAGCTTGTACACACTTGTACACCCTTGTACAAACTTGTGCACCCTTGTACACTTTTGTACACCCTTGTATACATTTGTACAAACTTGTACAAACTTGTACACACTTGTACAAACTTGTACACACTTGTACAAACTTGTACACCCTTGTACACACTTGTACAACCTTGTACACACTTGTACAACCTTGTACAAACCTGTACACCCTTGTACACACTTGTACAAGCTTGTACACGATTGTACACTCTTGTACACACTTGTGCAACCTTGTACACACTTGTACAACCTTGTACACACTTGTACAACCTTGTACACACTTGTTCAAGCTTGTACACACTTGTACAACCTTGTACACACTTGTACACCCTTGTACACACTTGTACAACCTTTTACAAACTTGTACACACTTGTACAAAATTGTACATTCTTGTACATACTTGTACACCCTTGTACACACTTGTACAACCTTGTACAAACCTGTACACCCTTGTACACACTTGTACAAGCTTGTACACACTTGTACAAGCTTGTACACACTTGTACACCCTTGTACAAACTTGTGCACCCTTGTACACTTTTGTACACCCTTGTACACATTTGTACAACCTTGTACAAACTAGTGCACACTTGTACAAACTTGTACACACTTGTACAAACTTGTGTACACTTGTACAACCTTGTACACACTTGTACAACCTTGTACACACTTGTACAACCTCGTACACACTTGTACAACCTTGTACACACTTGTACAACCTTGTACACAATTGTAAAACCTTGTACACACTTTTACAACCTTGTACACACTTGTACACCCTTGTACACACTTGTACACCCTTGTACACACTTGTACACCCTTGTACACACTTGTACAAAATTTTACATTCTTGTACATACTTGTACACCCTTGTACACACTTGTACAACCTTGTACAAACCTGTACACCCTTGTACACACTTGTACAAGCTTGTACACACTTGTACAAGCTTGTACACACTTGTACAAGCTTGTACACACTTGTACACCCTTGAACAAACTTTTGCACCCTTGAACACTTTTGTACACCCTTGTACACATTTGTACAACCTTGTACAAACTTAAACACACTTGTACAAACATGTACACACTTGAACAACCTTGTACACACTTGTACAAACCTTGTACACACTTGTACAAGCTTGTACACACTTGTACAACCTTGTACACACTTGTACAACCTTGTACACACTTGTACAAGCTTGTACACACTTGTACAACCTTGTACACACTTGTACAACCTTGTACACACTTGTACACCCTTGTACACACTTGTACAAAATTTTACATTCTTGTACATACTTGTACACCCTTGTACACACTTGTACAACCTTGTACAAACCTGTACACCCTTGTACACACTTGTACAAGCTTGTACACACTTGTACAAGCTTGTACACACTTGTACAAGCTTGTACACACTTGTACACCCTTGTACAAACTTGTGCACCCTTGAACACTTTTGTACAAGCTTGTACACACTTGTACAAGCTTGTACACACTTGTACAACCTTGTACACACTTGTACAACCTTGTACAAACCTGTACACCCTTGTACACACTTGTACAAGCTTGTACACGATTGTACACTCTTGTACACACTTGTGCAACCTTGTACACACTTGTACAACCTTGTACACACTTGTACAACCTTGTACACACTTGTTCAAGCTTGTACACACTTGTACAACCTTGTACACACTTGTACACACTTGTACACACTTGTACAACCTTTTACAAACTTGTACACACTTGTACAAAATTGTACATTCTTGTACATACTTGTACACCCTTGTACACACTTGTACACCCTTGTACAAACTTGTGCACCCTTGTACACTTTTGTACACCCTTGTACACATTTGTACAAACTTGTACAAACTTGTACACACTTGTACAAACTTGTACACACTTGTACAAACTTGTGTACACTTGTACAACCTTGTACACACTTGTACAACCTTGTACACACTTGTACAACCTTGTACACACTTGTACAACCTTGTACACACTTGTACAACCTTGTACACAATTGTAAAACCTTGTACACACGTGTACAACCTTGTACAAACTTGTACACACTTGTACAACCTTGTACACACTTGTAAAACCTTGTACACACTTGTACAACCTTGTACACACTTGTACACCCTTGTACACACTTGTACAAAATTTTACATTCTTGTACATACTTGTACACCCTTGTACACACTTGTACAACCTTGTACAAACCTGTACACCCTTGTACACACTTGTACAAGCTTGTACACACTTGTACAAGCTTGTACACACTTGTACAAGCTTGTACACACTTGTACACCCTCGTACAAACTTGTGCACCCTTGAACACTTTTGTACACCCTTGTACACATTTGTACAACCTTGTACAAACTTAAACACACTTGTACAAACATGTACACACTTGAACAACCTTGTACACACTTGTACAACCTTGTACACACTTGTACAAGCTTGTATACACTTGTACAACCTTGTACACACTTGTACAACCTTGTACACACTTGTACAAGCTTGTACACACTTGTACAACCTTGTACACACTTGTACAACCTTTTACACAATTGTAAAACCTTGTACACACTTGTACATTCTTGTACAAACTTGTACTTACTTGTACAACCTTGTACAAACTTGTACACACTTGTACAAACTTTTACATCCTTGTATACATTTGTACACCCTTGTACACACTTGTACAACCTTGTACAAACCTGTACACCCTTGTACACACTTGTACAAGCTTGTACACGATTGTACACCCTTGTACACACTTGTGCACCCTTGTACACACTTGTACACCCTTGTACACACATGCACAACCTTTTACAAACTTGTACACACTTGTACAAACTTGTACATTCTTGTACATACTTGTACACCCTTGTAAACACTTGTACAAAATTGTACAAACCTGTACACCCTTGTACACACTTGTACAAGCTTGTACACACTTGTACAAGCTTGTACACACTTGTACACCCTTGTACAAACTTGTGCACCCTTGTACACTTTTGTACACCCTTGTATACATTTGTACAAACTTGTACAAACTTGTACACACTTGTACAAACTTGTACACACTTGTACAAACTTGTACACCCTTGTACACACTTGTACAACCTTGTACACACTTGTACAACCTTGTACAAACCTGTACACCCTTGTACACACTTGTACAAGCTTGTACACGATTGTACACTCTTGTACATACTTGTGCAACCTTGTACACACTTGTACAACCTTGTACACACTTGTACAACCTTGTACACACTTGTTCAAGCTTGTACACACTTGTACAACCTTGTACACACTTGTACACCCTTGTACACACTTGTACAACCTTTTACAATCTTGTATACACTTGTACAAAATTGTACATTCTTGTACATACTTGTACACCCTTGTACACACTTGTACAACCTTGTACAAACCTGTACACCCTTGTACACACTTGTACAACCTTGTACACACTTGTACAAGCTTGTACACACTTGTACACCCTTGTACAAACTTGTGCACCCTTGTACACTTTTGTACACCCTTGTACACATTTGTACAACCTTGTACAAACTTGTACACACTTGTACAAACTTGTACACACTTGTACAAACTTGTGTACACTTGTACAACCTTGTACACACTTGTACAACCTTGTACACACTTGTACAACCTTGTACACACTTGTACAACCTCGTACACACTTGTACAACCTTGTACACACTTGTACAACCTTGTACACAATTGTAAAACCTTGTACACACTTGTACAACCTTGTACACACTTGTACACCCTTGTACACACTTGTACAAAATTTTACATTCTTGTACATACTTGTACACCCTTGTACACACTTGTACAACCTTGTACAAACCTGTACAACCTTGTACAAACCTGTACACCCTTGTACACACTTGTACAAGCTTGTACACACTTGTACAAGCTTGTACACACTTGTACAAGCTTGTACACACTTGTACACCCTTGTACAAACTTGTGCACCCTTGAACACTTTTGTACACCCTTGTACACATTTGTACAACCTTGTACAAACTTAAACACACTTGTACAAACATGTACACACTTGAACAACCTTGTACACACTTGTACAACCTTGTACACACTTGTACAAGCTTGTACACACTTGTACAACCTTGTACACACTTGTACAACCTTGTACACACTTGTACAAGCTTGTACACACTTGTACAACCTTGTACACACTTGTACAACCTTTTATACAATTGTAAAATCTTGTACACACTTGTACATTCTTGTACAAACTTGTACTTACTTGTACAACCTTGTACAAACTTGTACACACTTGTACAAACTTTTACATCCTTGTATACATTTGTACACCCTTGTACACACTTGTACAACCTTGTACAAACCTGTACACCCTTGTACACACTTGTACAAGCTTGTACACGATTGTACACCCTTGTACACACTTGTGCACCCTTGTACACACTTGTACACCCTTGTACACACATGTACAACCTTTTACAAACTTGTACACACTTGTACAAACTTGTACATTCTTGTACATACTTGTACACCCTTGTAAACACTTGTACAATATTGTACAAACCTGTACACCCTTGTACACACTTGTACAATATTGTACAAACCTGTACACCCTTGTACACACTTGTACAAGCTTGTACACACTTGTACAAGCTTGTACACACTTGTACAAGCTTGTACACACTTGTACAAGCTTGTACACACTTGTACACCCTTGTACAAACTTGTGCACCCTTGTACACTTTTGTACACCCTTGTATACATTTGTACAAACTTGTACAAACTTGTACACACTTGTACAAACTTGTACACACTTGTACAAACTTGTACACCCTTGTACACACTTGTACAACCTTGTACACACTTGTACAACCTTGTACAAACCTGTACACCCTTGTACACACTTGTACAAGCTTGTACACGATTGTACACTCTTGTACACACTTGTGCAACCTTGTACACACTTGTACAACCTTGTACACACTTGTACAACCTTGTACACACTTGTTCAAGCTTGTACACACTTGTACAACCTTGTACACACTTGTACACCCTTGTACACACTTGTACAACCTTTTACAAACTTGTACACACTTGTACAAAATTGTACATTCTTGTACATACTTGTACACCCTTGTACACACTTGTACAACCTTGTACACACTTGTACAACCTTGTACACACTTGTACAACCTCGTACACACTTGTACAACCTTGTACACACTTGTACAACCTTGTACACACTTGTACAACCTTGTACACACTTGTACAACCTTGTACACACTTGTACAACCTCGTACACACTTGTACAACCTTGTACACACTTGTACAACCTTGTACACAATTGTAAAACCTTGTACACACTTGTACAACCTTGTACACACTTGTACACCCTTGTACACACTTGTACAAAATTTTACATTCTTGTACATACTTGTACACCCTTGTACACACTTGTACAACCTTGTACAAACCTGTACACCCTTGTACACACTTGTACAAGCTTGTACACACTTGTACAAGCTTGTACACACTTGTACAAGCTTGTACACACTTGTACACCCTTGTACAAACTTGTGCACCCTTGAACACTTTTGTACACCCTTGTACACATTTGTACAACCTTGTACAAACTTAAACACACTTGTACAAACATGTACACACTTGAACAACCTTGTACACACTTGTACAACCTTGTACACACTTGTACAAGCTTGTACACACTTGTACAACCTTGTACACACTTGTACAACCTTGTACACACTTGTACAAGCTTGTACACACTTGTACAACCTTGTACACACTTGTACAACCATTTACACAATTGTAAAACCTTGTACACACTTGTACATTCTTGTACAAACTTGTACTTACTTGTACAACCTTGTACAAACTTGTACACACTTGTACAAACTTTTACATCCTTGTATACATTTGTACACCCTTGTACACACTTGTACAACCTTGTACAAACCTGTACACCCTTGTACACACTTGTACAAGCTTGTACACGATTGTACAACCTTGTACACACTTGTGCACCCTTGTACACACTTGTGCACCCTTGTACACACTTGTACACCCTTGTACACACATGTACAACCTTTTACAAACTTGTACACACTTGTACAAACTTGTACATTCTTGTACATACTTGTACACCCTTGTAAACACTTGTACAAAATTGTACTAACCTGTACACCCTTGTACACACTTGTACAAGCTTGTACACACTTGTACACCCTTGTACAAACTTGTGCACCCTTGTACACTTTTGTACACCCTTGTATACATTTGTACAAACTTGTACAAACTTGTACACACTTGTACAAACTTGTACACACTTGTACAAACTTGTACACCCTTGTACACACTTGTACAACCTTGTACACACTTGCACAACCTTGTACAAACCTGTACACCCTTGTACACACTTGTACAAGCTTGTACACGATTGTACACTCTTGTACACACTTGTGCAACCTTGTACACACTTGTACAACCTTGTACACACTTGTACAACCTTGTACACACTTGTACAAGCTTGTACACACTTGTACAACCTTGTACACACTTGTACACCCTTGTACACACTTGTACAACCTTTTACAAACTTGTACACACTTGTACAAAATTGTACATTCTTGTAAATACTTGTACACCCTTGTACACACTTGTACAACCTTGTACAAACCTGTACACCCTTGTACACAGTTGTACAAGCTTGTACACACTTGTACAAGCTTGTACACACTTGTACACCCTTGTAAAAACTTGTGCACCCTTGTACACTTTTGTACACCCTTGTACAAACTTGTACACACTTGTACAAACTTGTACACACTTGTACAAACTTGTGTACACTTGTACAACCTTGTACACACTTGTACAACCTTGTACACACTTGTACAACCTTGTACACACTTGTACAACCTCGTACACACTTGTACAACCTTGTACACACTTGTACAACCTTGTACACAATTGTAAAACCTTGTACACACTTTTACAACCTTGTATACACTTGTACACCCTTGTACACACTTGTACAAAATTTTACATTCTTGTACATACTTGTACACCCTTGTACACACTTGTACAACCTTGTACAAACCTGTACACCCTTGTACACACTTGTACAAGGTTGTACACACTTGTACACCCTTGTACAAACTTGTGCACCCTTGAACACTTTTGTACACCCTTGTACACATTTGTACAACCTTGTACAAACTTAAACACACTTGTACAAACATGTACACACTTGAACAACCTTGTACACACTTGTACAAACCTTGTACACACTTGTACAAGCTTGTACACACTTGTACAACCTTGTACACACTTGTACAACCTTGTACACACTTGTACAAGCTTGTACACACTTGTACAACCTTGTACACACTTGTACAACCTTGTACAAACCTGTACACCCTTTACACACTTGTACAAGCTTGTACACGATTGTACACCCTTGTACACACTTGTGCACCCTTGTACACACTTGTACACCCTTGTACACACTTGTACAACCTTTTACAAACTTGTACACACTTGTACAAACTTGTACATTCTTGTACATACTTGTACACCCTTGTAAACACTTGTACAACCTTGTACAAACCTGTACACCCTTGTACACACTTGTACAAGCTTGTACACACTTGTACACCCTTGTACACTTTTGTACACCCTTGTATACATTTGTACAAAAATGTACAAGTTTTTACAAGTGTGTACAAGTTTGTATAAGGTTTTACAAGTGTGTACAAGGTTGTACAAGTGTGTACAAGGTTGTACAAGTGTGTACAAGGTTGTACAAGTGTGTACAAGGTTGTACAAGTGTGTACAAATGTGTAAAGTAAGGTGTACAAAGGTGTAAGTGTGTACAAGGTTGTACAAGTGTGTACAAGGTTGTACAAGTGTGTACAAGGTTGTACAAGGTTGTACAATTGTGTACAAGGTTGTACAAGTGTGTACAAGGTTGTACAAGTGTTTACAAGGGTGTACAAGTTTGTACAAGTGTGTACAAGTTTGTACAAGTGTGTACAAGTTTGTACAAGTGTGTACAAGTTTGTACAAGTGTGTACAAGCTTGTACAAGTGTGTACAAGGGTGTACAAGTGTGTACAAGGTTGTACATGTTTTTACAAGGTTGTACAAGTGTGTACAAGGTTGTACAAGTGTGTACAAGGTTGTACAAGTGTGTACAAGGTTGTACAAGTGTGTACAAGGTTGTACAAGTGTGTACAAGGTTGTAAAAGTGTGTACAAGGTTGAAAAAGTGTGTACAAGGTTGAAAAAGTGTGTACAAGGTTGTACAAGTGTGTACAAGGTTGTACAAGTGTGTACAAGGTTGTACAAGTGTGTACAAGGGTGTACAAGTGTGTACAAGGTTGTACAAGTGTGTACAAGGTTGTACAAGTGTGTACAAGGTTGTACAAGTGTGTACAAGGTTGTACAAGTGTGTACAAGGTTGTACAAGGTTGTACAATTGTGTACAAGGTTGTACAAGTGTGTACAAGGTTGTACAAGTGTGTACAAGGTTGTACAAGTGTGTACAAGGGTGTACAAGTTTGTACAAGTGTGTACAAGTTTGTACAAGTGTGTACAAGTTTGTACAAGGGTGTACAAAAGTGTACAAGGGTGCACAAGTTTGTACAAGGGTGTACAAGTGTGTACAAGCTTGTACAAGTGTGTACAAGGGTGTACAGGTTTGTACAAGGTTGTACAAGTGTTTACAAGGATGTACAAGTGTGTACAAGGTTGTACAAGTGTGTACAAGGTTGTACAAGTGTGTACTAGGTTGTACAAGGTTGTACAATTGTGTACAAGGTTGTACAAGTGTGTACAAGGTTGAACAAGTGTGTACAAGGTTGTACAAGTGTGTACAAGGGTGTACAAGTTTGTACAAGTGTGTACAAGTTTGTACAAGTGTGTACAAGTTTGTACAAGTGTGTACAAGTTTGTACAAGGTTGTACAAATGTATACAAGGGTGTACAAAAGTGTACAACGGTGCACAAGTTTGTACAAGGGTGTACAAGTGTGTACAAGCTTGTACAAGTGTGTACAAGCTTGTACAAGTGTGTACTAGGTTGTACAAGGTTGTACAATTGTGTACAAGGTTGTACAAGTGTGTACAAGGTTGAACAAGTGTGTACAAGGTTGTACAAGTGTGTACAAGCTTGTACAAGTGTGTACAAGCTTGTACAAGTGTGTACAAGGGTGTACAGGTTTGTACAAGGTTGTACAAGTGTTTACAAGGGTGTACAAGTATGTACAAGAATGTACAAGTTTGTACAAGTGTGTATAAGTTTGTAAAAGGTTGTACAAGTGTGTACAAGGGTGTACAAGTGTGTACAAGGGTGCACAAGTGTGTACAAGGGTGTACAATCGTGTACAAGGGTGTACAATCGTGTACAAGGGTGTACAGGTTTGTACAAGGTTGTACAAGTGTGTACAAGGTTGTACAAGTGTGTACAAGGGTGTACAAGTTTGTACAAGTGTGTACAAGTTTGTACAAGTGTGTACAAGTTTGTACAAGGTTGTACAAATGTATACAAGGGTGTACAAAAGTGTACAAGGTTGTACAAGTGTTTACAAGGGTGTACAAGTATGTACAAGAATGTACAAGATTGTACAAGTGTGTACAAGTTTGTAAAAGGTTGTACAAGTGTGTACAAGAGTGTACAAGTGTATACAAGGGTGCACAAGTGTGTACAAGGGTGTACAATCGTGTACAAGCTTGTGCAAGTGTGTACAAGGTTGTACAGGTTTGTACAAGGTTGTACAAGTGTGTACAAGGGTGTACAAATGTGTACAAGGATGTAAAAGTTTGTACAAGTGTGTACAAGTTTGTACAAGGTTGTACAAGTAAGTACAAGTTTGTACAAGAATGTACAAGTGTGTACAAGGTTTTACAATTGTGTAAAAGGTTGTACAAGTGTGTACAAGGTTGTACAAGTGTGTACAAGCTTGTACAAGTGTGTACAAGGTTGTACAAGTGTGTACAAGGTTGTACAAGTGTGTACAAGGTTGTACAAGTGTGTACAAGGTTGTACAAGTGTGTACAAGGTTGTACAAGTGTGTACAAGGTTGTACAAGTGTGTACAAGGTTGTACAAGTGTGTACAAGGTTGTACAAGTGTGTACAAGGTTGTACAAGTGTGTACAAGGTTGTACAAGTGTGTACAAGGGTGCACAAGTGTGTACAAGGGTGTACAATCGTGTACAAGCTTGTACAAGTTTTTACAAGGTTGTACAAGTGTGTACAAGGTTGTACAAGTGTGTACAAGGTTATACAAGTGTGTACAAGGTTGTACAAGTGTGTACAAGGTTGTACAAGTGTGTACAAGGTTGTATAAGTGTGTACAAAGGTGTACAAGTGTGTACAAGGTTGTACAAGTGTGTACAAGGTTGTACAAGTGTGTACATGGTTGTACAAGGTTGTACAATTGTGTACAAGGTTGTACAAGTGTGTACAAGGTTGTACAAGTGTGTACAAGGGTGTACAAGTTTGTACAAGGGTGTACAAGTGTGTACAAGCTTGTACAAGTGTGTACAAGCTTGTACAAGTGTGTACAAGGGTGTACAGGTTTGTACAAGGTTGTACAAGTGTTTACAAGGGTGTACAAAAGAATGTACAAGTTTGTACAAGTGTGTACAAGTTTGTAAAAGGTTGTACAAGTGTGTACAAGGGTGTACAAGTGTGTACAATGGTGCACAAGTGTGTACAAGGGTGTACAATCGTGTACAAGCTTGTACAAGTGTGTACAAGAGTGTACAGGTTTGTACAAGGTTGTACAAGTGTGTACAAGGTTGTACAAGTATGTACAAGAATGTACAAGTTTGTACAAGTGTGTACAAGTTTGTAAAAGGTTGTACAAGTGTGTACAAGGGTGTACAAAAGTGTACAAGGGTGCACAAGTTTGTACAAGGGTGTACAAGTGTGTACAAGCTTGTACAAGTGTGTACAAGCTTGTACAAGGGTTTACAGGTTTGTACAAGGTTGTACAAGTGTGTACAAGGTTGTACAAGTATGTACAAGAATGTACAAGTTTGTACAAGTGTATACAAGTTTGTAAAAGGTTGTACAAGTGTGTACAAGGGTGTACAAATGTGTACAAGGATGTAAAAGTGTGTACAAGTGTGTACAAGTTTGTACAAGGTTGTACAAGTGTGTACAAGTTTGTACAAGGTTGTACAAATTTGTACAAGTGTGTACAAGGTTGTACAAGTGTGTACAAGGGTGTACAAGTTTGTACAAGTGTGTACAAGTTTGTACAAGGTTGTATACGTGTGTACAAGGTTTTACAATAGTGTACAAGGTTGTACAAGTGTGTACAAGGTTGTACAAGTGTGTACAAGGTTGTACAAGTGTGTACAAGGTTGTACAAGTGTGTACAAGGTTGTACAAGTGTACACAAGTTTGTACAAGTGTGTACAAGTTTGTACAAGTGTGTACAAGTTTGTACAAGTTTGTACAAATGTGTACAAGGGTGTACAAAAGTGTACAAGGGTGCACAAGTTTGTACAAGGGTGTACAAGTGTGTACAAGGGTGTACAAGTATGTACAAGAATGTACAATTTTGTACAAGTGTGTACAAGTTTGTAAAAGGTTGTACAAGTGTGTACAAGGGTGTACAAGTGTGTACAAGGTTGTACAAGTGTGTACAAGCTTGAACAAGTGTGTACAAGGTATTACAAGTGTGTACAAGGTTGTACAAGTGTGTACAAGGTTGCACAAGTGTGTACAAGAGTGTACAATCGTGTACAAGCTTGTACAAGTGTGTACAAGGGTGTACAGGTTTGTACAAGGTTGTACAAGTGTGTACAAGGTTGTAAAAGTGTGTACAAGGTTGTACAAGTGTGTACAAGGGTGTACAAGTTTGTACAAGTGTGTACAAGTTTGTACAAGTGTGTACAAGTTTGTACAAGTTTGTACAAGGTTGTACAAGTGTTTACAAGGGTGTACAAGTATGTACAAGAATGTACAAGTTTGTACAAGTGTGTACAAGTTTGTAAAAGGTTTGTACAAGTGTGTACAAGGGTGTACAAGTGTGTACAAGGGTGCACAAGTGTTTACAAGGGTGTACAATCGTGTACAAGCTTGTACAAGTGTGTACAAGGGTGTACAGGTTTGTACAAGGTTGTACAAGTGTGTACAAGCTTGTACAAGTGTGTACAAGGTTTGTACAAGTGTGTACAAGGTTGTTCAAGTGTGTACATGTTTGTACAAGTGTGTTTAAGTTTGTACAAGGTTGTACAAATGTGTACAAGGGTGTACAAAAGTGTTCAAGGGTGCACAAGTTTGTACAAGGGTGTACAAGTGTGTACAAGCTTGTACAAGTGTGTACAAGCTTGTACAAGTGTGTACAAGCTTGTACAAGTGTGTACAAGGGTGTACAGGTTTGTACAAGGTTGTACAAGTGTGTACAAGGGTGTACAAGTATGTACAAGAATGTAAAATTTTGTACAAGTGTGTACAAGGGTGTACAAGTGTGTACAAGGTTGTAAAAGTGTGTACAAGGTTTTACAATTGCGTACAAGGTTGTACAAGTGTGTACAAGTTTGTACAAGTGTGTACGAGGTTTTACAAGTGTGTACAAGGTTGTACAAGTGTGTACAAGGTTGTACAAGTGTGTACAAGGTTGTACAAGTGTACACAAGTTTGTACAAGTGTGTACAAGTTTGTACAAGTGTGTACAAGTTTGTACAAGGTTGTACAAATGTGTACAAGGGTGTACAAAAGTGTACAAGGGTGCACAAGTTTGTACAAGGGTGTACAAGTGTGTACAAGCTTGTACAAGTGTGTACAAGCTTGTACAAGTGTGTACAAGGGTGTACAGGTTTGTACAAGGTTGTACAAGTGTGTACAAGGGTGTACAAGTATGTACAAGAATGTACAATTTTTTACAAGTGTGTACAAGTTTTAAAAGGTTGTACAAGTGTGTACAAGGGTGTACAAGTGTGTACAAGGTTGTACAAGTGTGTACAAGCTTGAACAAATGTGTACAAGGTTGTACAAGTGTGTACAAGGTTGTACAAGTGTGTACAAGGTTGCACAAGTGTGTACAAGAGTGTACAATCGTGTACAAGCTTGTACAAGTGTGTACAAGGGTGTACAGGTTTGTACAAGGTTGTACAAGGTTGTACAAGGTTGTACAAGTGTGTACAAGGGTGTACAAGTTTGTACAAGTGTGTACAAGTTTGTACAAGTGTGTACAAGTTTGTACAAGTTTGTACAAATGTATACAAGGGTGTACAAAAGTGTACAAGGGTGCACAAGTTTGTACAAGGGTGTACAAGTGTGTACAAGCTTGTACAAGTGTGTACAAGCTCGTACAAGTGTGTACAATGGTGTACAGATTTGTACAATTTTGTACAAGTGTTTACAAGGGTGTACAAGTATGTACAAGAATGTACAAGTTTGTACAAGTGTGTACAAGTTTGTAAAAGGTTGTACATGTGTGTACAAGGGTGTAAAAGTGTGTACAAGGGTGCACAAGTGTGTACAAGGGTGTACAATCGTGTACAAGCTTGTACAAGTGTGTACAAGGGTGTACAGGTTTGTACAAGGTTGTACAAGTGTGTACAAGGGTGTACAAATGTATACAAGGATGTAAAAGTTTGTACAAGTGTGTACAAGTTTGTACAAGGTTGTACAAGTAAGTACAAGTTTGTACAAGAATGTACAAGTGTGTACAAGGTTTTACAATTGTGTAAAAGGTTGTACAAGTGTGTACAAGGTTGTACAAGTGTGTACAAGCTTGTACAAGTGTGTACAAGGTTGTACAAGTGTGTACAAGGTTGTACAAGTGTGTACAAGCTTGTACAAGTGTGTACAAGGTTGTACAAGTGTGTACAAGGTTGTTCAAGTGTGTACATGTTTGTACAAGTGTGTTTAAGTTTGTACAAGGTTGTACAAATGTGTACAAGGGTGTACAAAAGTGTTCAAGGGTGCACAAGTTTGTACAAGGGTGTACAAGTGTGTACAAGCTTGTACAAGTGTGTACAAGCTTGTACAAGTGTGTACAAGCTTGTACAAGTGTGTACAAGGGTGTACAGGTTTGTACAAGGTTGTACAAGTGTGTACAAGGGTGTACAAGTATGTACAAGAATGTAAAATTTTGTACAAGTGTGTACAAGGGTGTACAAGTGTGTACAAGGTTGTACAAGTGTGTACAAGATTTTACAATTGTGTACAAGGTTGTACAAGTGTGTACAAGGTTGTACAAGTGTGTACGAGGTTGTACAAGTGTGTACAAGGTTGTACAAGTGTGTACAAGGTTGTACAAGTGTGTACAAGGTTGTACAAGTGTACACAAGTTTGTACAAGTGTGTACAAGTTTGTACAAGTGTGTACAAGTTTGTACAAGGTTGTACAAATGTGTACAAGGGTGTACAAAAGTGTACAAGGGTGCACAAGTTTGTACAAGGGTGTACAAGTGTGTACAAGCTTGTACAAGTGTGTACAAGCTTGTACAAGTGTGTACAAGCTTGTACAAGTGTGTACAAGCTTGTACAAGTGTGTACAAGGGTGTACAAGTGTGTACAAGGGTGCACAAGTGTGTACAAGGGTGTACAATCGTGTACAAGGGTGTACAATCGTGTACAAGGGTGTACAGGTTTGTACAAGGTTGTACAAGTGTGTACAAGGTTGTACAAGTGTGTACAAGGGTGTACAAGTTTGTACAAGTGTGTACAAGTTTGTACAAGTGTGTACAAGTTTGTACAAGGTTGTACAAATGTATACAAGGGTGTACAAAAGTGTACAAGGTTGTACAAGTGTTTACAAGGGTGTACAAGTATGTACAAGAATGTACAAGATTGTACAAGTGTGTACAAGTTTGTAAAAGGTTGTACAAGTGTGTACAAGAGTGTACAAGTGTATACAAGGGTGCACAAGTGTGTACAAGGGTGTACAATCGTGTTCAAGCTTGTGCAAGTGTGTACAAGGTTGTACAGGTTTGTACAAGGTTGTACAAGTGTGTACAAGGGTGTACAAATGTGTACAAGGATGTAAAAGTTTGTACAAGTGTGTACAAGTTTGTACAAGGTTGTACAAGTAAGTACAAGTTTGTACAAGAATGTACAAGTGTGTACAAGGTTTTACAATTGTGTAAAAGGTTGTACAAGTGTGTACAAGGTTGTACAAGTGTGTACAAGCTTGTACAAGTGTGTACAAGGTTGTACAAGTGTGTACAAGGTTGTACAAGTGTGTACAAGGTTGTACAAGTGTGTACAAGGTTGTACAAGTGTGTACAAGGTTGTACAAGTGTGTACAAGGTTGTACAAGTGTGTACAAGGTTGTACAAGTGTGTACAAGGTTGTACAAGTGTGTACAAGGTTGTACAAGTGTGTACAAGGGTGCACAAGTGTGTACAAGGGTGTACAATCGTGTACAAGCTTGTACAAGTTTTTACAAGGTTGTACAAGTGTGTACAAGGTTGTACAAGTGTGTACAAGGTTATACAAGTGTGTACAAGGTTGTACAAGTGTGTACAAGGTTGTACAAGTGTGTACAAGGTTGTATAAGTGTGTACAAAGGTGTACAAGTGTGTACAAGGTTGTACAAGTGTGTACAAGGTTGTACAAGTGTGTACATGGTTGTACAAGGTTGTACAAGTGTGTACAAGGTTGTACAAGTGTGTACAAGGGTGTACAAGTTTGTACAAGGGTGTACAAGTGTGTACAAGCTTGTACAAGTGTGTACAAGCTTGTACAAGTGTGTACAAGCTTGTACAAGTGTGTACAAGGGTGTACAGGTTTGTACAAGGTTGTACAAGTGTTTACAAGGGTGTACAAAAGAATGTACAAGTTTGTACAAGTGTGTACAAGTTTGTAAAAGGTTGTACAAGTGTGTACAAGGGTGTACAGGTGTGTACAATGGTGCACAAGTGTGTACAAGGGTGTACAATCGTGTACAAGCTTGTACAAGTGTGTACAAGGGTGTACAGGTTTGTACAAGGTTGTACAAGTGTGTACAAGGTTGTACAAGTATGTACAAGAATGTACAAGTTTGTACAAGTGTGTACAAGTTTGTAAAAGGTTGTACAAGTGTGTACAAGGGTGTACAAAAGTGTACAAGGGTGCACAAGTTTGTACAAGGGTGTACAAGTGTGTACAAGCTTGTACAAGTGTGTACAAGCTTGTACAAGGGTTTACAGGTTTGTACAAGGTTGTACAAGTGTGTACAAGGTTGTACAAGTATGTACAAGAATGTACAAGTTTGTACAAGTGTATACAAGTTTGTAAAAGGTTGTACAAGTGTGTACAAGGGTGTACAAATGTGTACAAGGATGTAAAAGTGTGTACAAGTGTGTACAAGTTTGTACAAGGTTGTACAAGTGTGTACAAGTTTGTACAAGGTTGTACAAATTTGTACAAGTGTGTACAAGGTTGTACAAGTGTGTACAAGGGTGTACAAGTTTGTACAAGTGTGTACAAGTTTGTACAAGGTTGTACACGTGTGTACAAGGTTTTACAATAGTGTACAAGGTTGTACAAGTGTGTACAAGGTTGTACAAGTGTGTACAAGGTTGTACAAGTGTGTACAAGGTTGTACAAGTGTACACAAGTTTGTACAAGTGTGTACAAGTTTGTACAAGTGTGTACAAGTTTGTACAAGTTTGTACAAATGTGTACAAGGGTGTACAAAAGTGTACAAGGGTGCACAAGTTTGTACAAGGGTGTACAAGTGTGTACAAGGGTGTACAAGTATGTACAAGAATGTACAATTTTGTACAAGTGTGTACAAGTTTGTAAAAGGTTGTACAAGTGTGTACAAGGGTGTACAAGTGTGTACAAGGTTGTACAAGTGTGTACAAGCTTGAACAAGTGTGTACAAGGTTGTACAAGTGTGTACAAGGTTGTACAAGTGTGTACAAGGTTGCACAAGTGTGTACAAGAGTGTACAATCGTGTACAAGCTTGTACAAGTGTGTACAAGGGTGTACAGGTTTGTACAAGGTTGTACAAGTGTGTACAAGGTTGTACAAGTGTGTACAAGGTTGTACAAGTGTGTACAAGGGTGTACAAGTTTGTACAAGTGTGTACAAGTTTGTACAAGTGTGTACAAGTTTGTACAAGTTTCTACAAGGTTGTACAAGTGTTTACAAGGGTGTACAAGTATGTACAAGAATGTACAAGTTTGTACAAGTGTGTACAAGTTTGTAAAAGGTTGTACAAGTGTGTACAAGGGTGTACAAGTGTGTACAAGGGTGCACAAGTGTGTACAAGGGTGTACAATCGTGTACAAGCTTGTACAAGTGTGTACAAGGGTGTACAGGTTTGTACAAGGTTGTACAAGTGTGTACAAGGTTGTACAAGTGTGTACAAGCTTGTACAAGTGTGTACAAGGTTGTACAAGTGTGTACAAGGTTGTACAAGTGTGTACAAGCTTGTACAAGTGTGTACAAGGTTTGTACAAGTGTGTACAAGGTTGTTCAAGTGTGTACAAGGTTGTACAAGTGTGTACATGGTTGTACAAGGTTGTACAAGTGTGTACAAGGTTGTACAAGTGTGTACAAGGGTGTACAAGTTTGTACAAGGGTGTACAAGTGTGTACAAGCTTGTACAAGTGTGTACAAGCTTGTACAAGTGTGTACAAGCTTGTACAAGTGTGTACAAGGGTGTACAGGTTTGTACAAGGTTGTACAAGTGTTTACAAGGGTGTACAAAAGAATGTACAAGTTTGTACAAGTGTTTACAAGTTTGTAAAAGGTTGTACAAGTGTGTACAAGGGTGTACAGGTGTGTACAATGGTGCACAAGTGTGTACAAGGGTGTACAATCGTGTACAAGCTTGTACAAGTGTGTACAAGGGTGTACAGGTTTGTACAAGGTTGTACAAGTGTGTACAAGGTTGTACAAGTATGTACAAGAATGTACAAGTTTGTACAAGTGTGTACAAGTTTGTAAAAGGTTGTACAAGTGTGTACAAGGGTGTACAAAAGTGTACAAGGGTGCACAAGTTTGTACAAGGGTGTACAAGTGTGTACAAGCTTGTACAAGTGTGTACAAGCTTGTACAAGGGTTTACAGGTTTGTACAAGGTTGTACAAGTGTGTACAAGGTTGTACAAGTATGTACAAGAATGTACAAGTTTGTACAAGTGTATACAAGTTTGTAAAAGGTTGTACAAGTGTGTACAAGGGTGTACAAATGTGTACAAGGATGTAAAAGTGTGTACAAGTGTGTACAAGTTTGTACAAGGTTGTACAAGTGTGTACAAGTTTGTACAAGGTTGTACAAATTTGTACAAGTGTGTACAAGGTTGTACAAGTGTGTACAAGGGTGTACAAGTTTGTACAAGTGTGTACAAGTTTGTACAAGGTTGTACACGTGTGTACAAGGTTTTACAATAGTGTACAAGGTTGTACAAGTGTGTACAAGGTTGTACAAGTGTGTACAAGGTTGTACAAGTGTGTACAAGGTTGTACAAGTGTACACAAGTTTGTACAAGTGTGTACAAGTTTGTACAAGTGTGTACAAGTTTGTACAAGTTTGTACAAATGTGTACAAGGGTGTACAAAAGTGTACAAGGGTGCACAAGTTTGTACAAGGGTGTACAAGTGTGTACAAGGGTGTACAAGTATGTACAAGAATGTACAATTTTGTACAAGTGTGTACAAGTTTGTAAAAGGTTGTACAAGTGTGTACAAGGGTGTACAAGTGTGTACAAGGTTGTACAAGTGTGTACAAGCTTGAACAAGTGTGTACAAGGTTGTACAAGTGTGTACAAGGTTGTACAAGTGTGTACAAGGTTGCACAAGTGTGTACAAGAGTGTACAATCGTGTACAAGCTTGTACAAGTGTGTACAAGGGTGTACAGGTTTGTACAAGGTTGTACAAGTGTGTACAAGGTTGTACAAGTGTGTACAAGGTTGTACAAGTGTGTACAAGGGTGTACAAGTTTGTACAAGTGTGTACAAGTTTGTACAAGTGTGTACAAGTTTGTACAAGTTTCTACAAGGTTGTACAAGTGTTTACAAGGGTGTACAAGTATGTACAAGAATGTACAAGTTTGTACAAGTGTGTACAAGTTTGTAAAAGGTTGTACAAGTGTGTACAAGGGTGTACAAGTGTGTACAAGGGTGCACAAGTGTGTACAAGGGTGTACAATCGTGTACAAGCTTGTACAAGTGTGTACAAGGGTGTACAGGTTTGTACAAGGTTGTACAAGTGTGTACAAGGTTGTACAAGTGTGTACAAGCTTGTACAAGTGTGTACAAGGTTGTACAAGTGTGTACAAGGTTGTACAAGTGTGTACAAGCTTGTACAAGTGTGTACAAGGTTTGTACAAGTGTGTACAAGGTTGTTCAAGTGTGTACATGTTTTTACAAGTGTGTTTAAGTTTGTACAAGGTTGTACAAATGTGTACAAGGGTGTACAAAAGTGTTCAAGGGTGCACAAGTTTGTACAAGGGTGTACAAGTGTGTACAAGCTTGTACAAGTGTGTACAAGCTTGTACAAGTGTGTACAAGCTTGTACAAGTGTGTACAAGGGTGTACAGGTTTGTACAAGGTTGTACAAGTGTGTACAAGGGTGTACAAGTATGTACAAGAATGTAAAATTTTGTACAAGTGTGTACAAGGGTGTACAAGTGTGTACAAGGTTGTAAAAGTGTGTACAAGGTTTTACAATTGCGTACAAGGTTGTACAAGTGTGTACAAGTTTGTACAAGTGTGTACGAGGTTTTACAAGTGTGTACAAGGTTGTACAAGTGTGTACAAGGTTGTACAAGTGTGTACAAGGTTGTACAAGTGTACACAAGTTTGTACAAGTGTGTACAAGTTTGTACAAGTGTGTACAAGTTTGTACAAGGTTGTACAAATGTGTACAAGGGTGTACAAAAGTGTACAAGGGTGCACAAGTTTGTACAAGGGTGTACAAGTGTGTACAAGCTTGTACAAGTGTGTACAAGCTTGTACAAGTGTGTACAAGGGTGTACAGGTTTGTACAAGGTTGTACAAGTGTGTACAAGGGTGTACAAGTATGTACAAGAATGTACAATTTTTTACAAGTGTGTACAAGTTTTAAAAGGTTGTACAAGTGTGTACAAGGGTGTACAAGTGTGTACAAGGTTGTACAAGTGTGTACAAGCTTGAACAAATGTGTACAAGGTTGTACAAGTGTGTACAAGGTTGTACAAGTGTGTACAAGGTTGCACAAGTGTGTACAAGAGTGTACAATCGTGTACAAGCTTGTACAAGTGTGTACAAGGGTGTACAAGTTTGTACAAGTGTGTACAAGTTTGTACAAGTGTGTACAAGTTTGTACAAGTTTGTACAAATGTATACAAAGGTGTACAAAAGTGTACAAGGGTGCACAAGTTTGTACAAGGGTGTACAAGTGTGTACAAGCTTGTACAAGTGTGTACAAGCTCGTACAAGTGTGTACAAGGGTGTACAGGTTTGTACAATTTTGTACAAGTGTTTACAAGGGTGTACAAGTATGTACAAGAATGTACAAGTTTGTACAAGTGTGTACAAGTTTGTAAAAGGTTGTACATGTGTGTACAAGGGTGTAAAAGTGTGTACAAGGGTGCACAAGTGTGTACAAGGGTGTACAATCGTGTACAAGCTTGTACAAGTGTGTACAAGGGTGTACAGGTTTGTACAAGGTTGTACAAGTGTGTACAAGGGTGTACAAATGTATACAAGGATGTAAAAGTTTGTACAAGTGTGTACAAGTTTGTACAAGGTTGTACAAGTAAGTACAAGTTTGTACAAGAATGTACAATTGTGTACAAGGTTTTACAATTGTGTAAAATGTTGTACAAGTGTGTACAAGGTTGTACAAGTGTGTACAAGCTTGTACAAGTGTGTACAAGGTTGTACAAGTGTGTACAAGGTTGTACAAGTGTGTACAAGCTTGTACAAGTGTGTACAAGGTTGTACAAGTGTGTACAAGGTTGTTCAAGTGTGTACATGTTTGTACAAGTGTGTTTAAGTTTGTACAAGGTTGTACAAATGTGTACAAGGGTGTACAAAAGTGTTCAAGGGTGCACAAGTTTGTACAAGGGTGTACAAGTGTGTACAAGCTTGTACAAGTGTGTACAAGCTTGTACAAGTGTGTACAAGCATGTACAAGTGTGTACAAGGGTGTACAGGTTTGTACAAGGTTGTACAAGTGTGTACAAGGGTGTACAAGTATGTACAAGAATGTAAAATTTTGTACAAGTGTGTACAAGGGTGTACAAGTGTGTACAAGGTTGTACAAGTGTGTACAAGATTTTACAATTGTGTACAAGGTTGTACAAGTGTGTACAAGGTTGTACAAGTGTGTACGAGGTTGTACAAGTGTGTACAAGGTTGTACAAGTGTGTACAAGGTTGTACAAGTGTGTACAAGGTTGTACAAGTGTACACAAGTTTGTACAAGTGTGTACAAGTTTGTACAAGTGTGTACAAGTTTGTACAAGTGTGTACAAGTTTGTACAAGGTTGTACAAATGTGTACAAGGGTGTACAAAAGTGTACAAGGGTGCACAAGTTTGTACAAGGGTGTACAAGTGTGTACAAGCTTGTACAAGTGTGTACAAGCTTGTACAAGTGTGTACAAGGGTGTACAGGTTTGTACAAGGTTGTACAAGTGTGTACAAGGGTGTACAAGTATGTACAAGAATGTACAATTTTGTACAAGTGTGTACAATCTTGTAAAAGGTTGTACAAGTGTGTACAAGGGTGTACAAGTGTGTACAAGGTTGTACAAGTGTGTACAAGCTTGAACAAGTGTGTACAAGGTTGTACAAGTGTGTAAAAGGTTGTACAAGTGTGTACAAGGTTGCACAAGTGTGTACAAGAGTGTACAATCGTGTACAAGCTTGTACAAGTGTGTACAAGGGTGTACAGGTTTGTACAAGGTTGTACAAGTGTGTACAAGGTTGTACAAGTGTGTACAAGGGTGTACAAGTTTGTACAAGTGTGTACAAGTTTGTACAAGTGTGTACAAGTTTGTACAAGTTTGTACAAATGTATACAAGGGTGTACAAAAGTGTACAAGGGTGCACAAGTTTGTACAAGGGTGTACAAGTGTGTACAAGCTTGTACAAGTGTGTACAAGCTTGTACAAGTGTGTACAAGGGTGTACAGGTTTGTACAATTTTGTACAAGTGTTTACAAGGGTGTACAAGTATGTACAAGAATGTACAAGTTTGTACAAGTTTGTACAAGTTTGTAAAAGGTTGTACATGTGTGTACAAGGGTGTACAAGTGTGTACAAGGGTGCACAAGTGTACAAGGGTGTACAATCGTGTACAAGCTTGTACAAGTGTGTACAAGGGTGTACAGGTTTGTACAAGGTTGTACAAGTGTGTACAAGGGTGTACAAATGTATACAAGGATGTAAAAGTTTGTACAAGTGTGTACAAGTTTGTACAAGGTTGTACAAGTAAGTACAAGTTTGTACAAGAATGTACAAGTGTGTACAAGGTTTTACAATTGTGTAAAAGGTTGTACAAGTGTGTACAAGGTTGTACAAGTGTGTACAAGCTTGTACAAGTGTGTACAAGGTTGTACAAGTGTGTACAAGGTTGTACAAGTGTGTACAAGCTTGTACAAGTGTGTACAAGGTTGTACAAGTGTGTACAAGGTTGTTCAAGTGTGTACATGTTTGTACAAGTGTGTTTAAGTTTGTACAAGGTTGTACAAATGTGTACAAGGGTATACAAAAGTGTTCAAGGGTGCACAAGTTTGTACAAGGGTGTACAAGTGTGTACAAGCTTGTACAAGTGTGTACAAGCTTGTACAAGTGTGCACAAGCTTGTACAAGTGTGTACAAGGGTGTACAGGTTTGTACAAGGTTGTACAAGTGTGTACAAGGGTGTACAAGTGTGTACAAGGGTGTACAAGTATGTACAAGAATGTAAAATTTTGTACAAGTGTGTACAAGGGTGTACAAGTGTGTACAAGGTTGTAAAAGTGGGTACAAGGTTTTACAATTGTGTACAAGGTTGTACAAGTGTGTACAAGGTTGTACAAGTGTGTACGAGGTTGTACAAGTGTGTACAAGGTTGTACAAGTGTGTACAAGGTTGTACAAGTGTGTACAAGGTTGTACAAGTGTACACAAGTTTGTACAAGTGTGTACAAGTTTGTACAAGTGTGTACAAGTTTGTACAAGGTTGTACAAATGTGTACAAGGGTGTACAAAAGTGTACAAGGGTGCACAAGTTTGTACAAGGGTGTACAAGTGTGTACAAGCTTGTACAAGTGTGTACAAGCTTGTACAAGTGTGTACAAGGGTGTACAGGTTTGTACAAGGTTGTACAAGTGTGTACAAGGGTGTACAAGTATGTACAAGAATGTACAATTTTGTACAAGTGTGTACAAGTTTGTAAAAGGTTGTACAAGTGTGTACAAGGGTGTACAAGTGTGTACAAGGTTGTACAAGTGTGTACAAGCTTGAACAAGTGTGTACAAGGTTGTACAAGTGTGTACAAGGTTGTACAAGTGTGTACAAGGTTGCACAAGTGTGTACAAGAGTGTACAATCGTGTACAAGCTTGTACAAGTGTGTACAAGGGTGTACAGGTTTGTACAAGGTTGTACAAGTGTGTACAAGGTTGTAGAAGTGTGTACAAGGGTGTACAAGTTTGTACAAGTGTGTACAAGTTTGTACAAGTGTGTACAAGTTTGTACAAGTTTGTACAAATGTATACAAGGGTGTACAAAAGTGTACAAGGGTGCACAAGTTTGTACAAGGGTGTACAAGTGTGTACAAGCTTGTACAAGTGTGTACAAGCTTGTACAAGTGTGTACAAGCTTGTACAAGTGTGTACAAGGTTGTACAAGTGTGTACAAGGTTGTTCAAGTGTGTACATGTTTGTACAAGTGTGTTTAAGTTTGTACAAGGTTGTACAAATGTGTACAAGGGTGTACAAAAGTGTTCAAGGGTGCACAAGTTTGTACAAGGGTGTACAAGTGTGTACAAGCTTGTACAAGTGTGTACAAGCTTGTACAAGTGTGTACAAGGGTGTACAGGTTTGTACAAGGTTGTACAAGTGTGTACAAGGGTGTACAAGTATGTACAAGAATGTAAAATTTTGTACAAGTGTGTACAAGGGTGTACAAGTGTGTACAAGGTTGTACAAGTGTGTACAAGGTTTTACAATTGTGTACAAGGTTGTACAAGTGTGTACAAGGTTGTACAAGTGTGTACGAGGTTGTACAAGTGTGTACAAGGTTGTACAAGTGTGTACAAGGTTGTACAAGTGTGTACAAGGTTGTACAAGTGTACACAAGTTTGTACAAGTGTGTACAAGTTTGTACAAGTGTGTACAAGTTTGTACAAGGTTGTACAAATGTGTACAAGGGTGTACAAAAGTGTACAAGGGTGCACAAGTTTGTACAAGGGTGTACAAGTGTGTACAAGCTTGTACAAGTGTGTACAAGCTTGTACAAGTGTGTACAAGGGTGTACAGGTTTGTACAAGGTTGTACAAGTGTGTACAAGGGTGTACAAGTATGTACAAGAATGTACAATTTTGTACAAGTGTGTACAAGTGTGTACAAGCTTGTACAAGTGTGTACAAGCTTGTACAAGTGTGTACAAGGGTGTACAGGTTTGTACAATTTTGTACAAGTGTTTACAAGGGTGTACAAGTATGTACAAGAATGTACAAGTTTGTACAAGTGTGTACAAGTTTGTAAAAGGTTGTACATGTGTGTACAAGGGTGTTCAAGTGTGTACAAGGGTGTACAGGTTTGTACAATTTTGTACAAGTGTTTACAAGGGTGTACAAGTATGTACAAGAATGTACAAGTTTGTACAAGTTTGTACAAGTTTGTAAAAGGTTGTACATGTGTGTACAAGGGTGTACAAGTGTGTACAAGGGTGCACAAGTGTGTACAAGGGTGTACAATCGTGTACAAGCTTGTACAAGTGTGTACAAGGGTGTACAGGTTTGTACAAGGTTGTACAAGTGTGTACAAGGGTGTACAAATGTATACAAGGATGTAAAAGTTTGTACAAGTGTGTACAAGTTTGTACAAGGTTGTACAAGTAAGTACAAGTTTGTACAAGAATGTACAAGTGTGTACAAGGTTTTAAATTGTGTAAAAGGTTGTACAAGTGTGTACAAGGTTGTACAAGTGTGTACAAGCTTGTACAAGTGTGTACAAGGTTGTACAAGTGTGTACAAGGTTGTACAAGTGTGTACAAGCTTGTACAAGTGTGTACAAGGTTGTACAAGTGTGTACAAGGTTGTTCAAGTGTGTACATGTTTGTACAAGTGTGTTTAAGTTTGTACAAGGTTGTACAAATGTGTACAAGGGTATACAAAAGTGTTCAAGGGTGCACAAGTTTGTACAAGGGTGTACAAGTGTGTACAAGCTTGTACAAGTGTGTACAAGCTTGTACAAGTGTGCACAAGCTTGTACAAGTGTGTACAAGGGTGTACAGGTTTGTACAAGGTTGTACAAGTGTGTACAAGGGTGTACAAGTGTGTACAAGGGTGTACAAGTATGTACAAGAATGTAAAATTTTGTACAAGTGTGTACAAGGGTGTACAAGTGTGTACAAGGTTGTAAAAGTGGGTACAAGGTTTTACAATTGTGTACAAGGTTGTACAAGTGTGTACAAGGTTGTACAAGTGTGTACGAGGTTGTACAAGTGTGTACAAGGTTGTACAAGTGTGTACAAGGTTGTACAAGTGTGTACAAGGTTGTACAAGTGTACACAAGTTTGTACAAGTGTGTACAAGTTTGTACAAGTGTGTACAAGTTTGTACAAGGTTGTACAAATGTGTACAAGGGTGTACAAAAGTGTACAAGGGTGCACAAGTTTGTACAAGGGTGTACAAGTGTGTACAAGCTTGTACAAGTGTGTACAAGCTTGTACAAGTGTGTACAAGGGTGTACAGGTTTGTACAAGGTTGTACAAGTGTGTGTAAGGGTGTACAAGTATGTACAAGAATGTACAATTTTGTACAAGTGTGTACAAGTTTGTAAAAGGTTGTACAAGTGTGTACAAGGGTGTACAAGTGTGTACAAGGTTGTACAAGTGTGTACAAGCTTGAACAAGTGTGTACAAGGTTGTACAAGTGTGTACAAGGTTGTACAAGTGTGTACAAGGTTGCACAAGTGTGTACAAGAGTGTACAATCGTGTACAAGCTTGTACAAGTGTGTACAAGGGTGTACAGGTTTGTACAAGGTTGTACAAGTGTGTACAAGGTTGTAGAAGTGTGTACAAGGGTGTACAAGTTTGTACAAGTGTGTACAAGTTTGTACAAGTGTGTACAAGTTTGTACAAGTTTGTACAAATGTATACAAGGGTGTACAAAAGTGTACAAGGGTGCACAAGTTTGTACAAGGGTGTACAAGTGTGTACAAGCTTGTACAAGTGTGTACAAGCTTGTACAAGTGTGTACAAGCTTGTACAAGTGTGTACAAGGTTGTACAAGTGTGTACAAGGTTGTTCAAGTGTGTACATGTTTGTACAAGTGTGTTTAAGTTTGTACAAGGTTGTACAAATGTGTACAAGGGTGTACAAAAGTGTTCAAGGGTGCACAAGTTTGTACAAGGGTGTACAAGTGTGTACAAGCTTGTACAAGTGTGTACAAGCTTGTACAAGTGTGTACAAGGGTGTACAGGTTTGTACAAGGTTGTACAAGTGTGTACAAGGGTGTACAAGTATGTACAAGAATGTAAAATTTTGTACAAGTGTGTACAAGGGTGTACAAGTGTGTACAAGGTTGTACAAGTGTGTACAAGGTTTTACAATTGTGTACAAGGTTGTACAAATGTGTACAAGGTTGTACAAGTGTGTACGAGGTTGTACAAGTGTGTACAAGGTTGTACAAGTGTGTACAAGGTTGTACAAGTGTGTACAAGGTTGTACAAGTGTACACAAGTTTGTACAAGTGTGTACAAGTTTGTACAAGTGTGTACAAGTTTGTACAAGGTTGTACAAATGTGTACAAGGGTGTACAAAAGTGTACAAGGGTGCACAAGTTTGTACAAGGGTGTACAAGTGTGTACAAGCTTGTACAAGTGTGTACAAGCTTGTACAAGTGTGTACAAGGGTGTACAGGTTTGTACAAGGTTGTACAAGTGTGTACAAGGGTGTACAAGTATGTACAAGAATGTACAATTTTGTACAAGTGTGTACAAGTGTGTACAAGCTTGTACAAGTGTGTACAAGCTTGTACAAGTGTGTACAAGGGTGTACAGGTTTGTACAATTTTGTACAAGTGTTTACAAGGGTGTACAAGTATGTACAAGAATGTACAAGTTTGTACAAGTGTGTACAAGTTTGTAAAAGGTTGTACATGTGTGTACAAGGGTGTTCAAGTGTGTACAAGGGTGCACAAGTGTGTACAAGGGTGTACAATCGTGTACAGGCTTGTACAAGTGTGTACAAGGGTGTACAGGTTTGTACAAGGTTGTACAAGTGTGTACAAGGGTGTACAGGTTTGTACAAGGTTGTACAAGTGTGTACAAGGGTGTACAAATGTATACAAGGATGTAAAAGTTTGTACAAGTGTGTACAAGTTTGTACAAGGTTGTACAAGTAAGTACAAGTTTGTACAAGAATGTACAAGTGTGTACAAGGTTTTACAATTGTGTAAAAGGTTGTACAAGTGTGTACAAGGTTGTACAAGTGTGTACGAGCTTGTACAAGTGTGTACAAGGTTGTACAAGTGTGTACAAGGTTGTACAAGTGTGTACAAGCTTGTACAAGTGTGTACAAGGTTGTACAAGTTTGTACAAGGTTGTTCAAGTGTGTACATGTTTGTACAAGTGTGTTTAAGTTTGTACAAGGTTGTACAAATGTGTACAAGGGTGTACAAAAGTGTTCAAGGGTGCACAAGTTTGTACAAGGGTGTACAAGTGTGTACAAGCTTGTACAAGTGTGTACAAGCTTGTACAAGTGTGTACAAGCTTGTACAAGTGTGTACAAGGGTGTACAGGTTTGTACAAGGTTGTACAAGTGTGTACAAGGGTGTACAAGTATGTACAAGAATGTAAAATTTTGTACAAGTGTGTACAAGGGTGTACAAGTGTGTACAAGGTTGTACAAGTGTGTACAAGGTTTTACAATTGTGTACAAGGTTGTACAAGTGTGTACAAGGTTGTACAAGTGTGTACGAGGTTGTACAAGTGTGTACAAGGTTGTACAAGTGTGTACAAGGTTGTACAAGTGTGTACAAGGTTGTACAAGTGTACAAAAGTTTGTACAAGTGTGTACAAGTTTGTACAAGTGTGTACAAGTTTGTACAAGGTTGTACAAATGTGTACAAGGGTGTACAAAAGTGTACAAGGGTGCACAAGTTTGTACAAGGGTGTACAAGTGTGTACAAGCTTGTACAAGTGTGTACAAGCTTGTACAAGTGTGTACAAGGGTGTACAGGTTTGTACAAGGTTGTACAAGTGTGTACAAGGGTGTACAAGTATGTACAAGAATGTACAATTTTGTACAAGTGTGTACAAGTTTGTATAAGGTTGTACAAGTGTGTACAAGGGTGTACAAGTGTGTACAAGGTTGTACAAGTGTGTACAAGCTTGAACAAGTGTGTACAAGGTTGTACAAGTGTTTACAAGGTTGTACAAGTGTGTACAAGGTTGCACAAGTGTGTACAAGAGTGTACAATCGTGTACAAGCTTGTACAAGTGTGTACAAGGGTGTACAGGTTTGTACAAGGTTGTACAAGTGTGTACAAGGTTGTACAAGTGTGTACAAGGGTGTACAAGTTTGTACAAGTGTGTACAAGTTTGTACAAGTGTGTACAAGTTTGTACAAGGTTGTACAAATGTATACAAGGGTGTACAAAAGTGTACAAGGGTGCACAAGTTTGTACAAGGGTGTACAAGTGTGTACAAGCTTGTACAAGTGTGTACAAGCTTGTACAAGTGTGTACAAGGGTGTACAGGTTTGTACAAGGTTGTACAAGTGTGTACAAGGGTGTACAAGTATGTACAAGAATGTAAAATTTTGTACAAGTGTGTACAAGGGTGTACAAGTGTGTACAAGGTTGTACAAGTGTGTACAAGGTTTTACAATTGTGTACAAGGTTGTACAAGTGTGTACAAGGTTGTACAAGTGTGTACGAGGTTGTACAAGTGTGTACAAGGTTGTACAAGTGTGTACAAGGTTGTACAAGTGTGTACAAGGTTGTACAAGTGTACACAAGTTTGTACAAGTGTGTACAAGTTTGTACAAGGTTGTACAAATGTGTACAAGGGTGTACAAAAGTGTACAAGGGTGCACAAGTTTGTACAAGGGTGTACAAGTGTGTACAAGCTTGTACAAGTGTGTACAAGCTTGTACAAGTGTGTACAAGGGTGTACAGGTTTGTACAAGGTTGTACAAGTGTGTACAAGGGTGTACAAGTATGTACAAGAATGTACAATTTTGTACAAGTGTGTACAAGTGTGTACAAGCTTGTACAAGTGTGTACAAGCTTGTACAAGTGTGTACAAGGGTGTACAGGTTTGTACAATTTTGTACAAGTGTTTACAAGGGTGTACAAGTATGTACAAGAATGTACAAGTTTGTACAAGTGTGTACAAGTTTGTTAAAGGTTGTACATGTGTGTACAAGGGTGTACAAGTGTGTACAAGGGTGCACAAGTGTGTACAAGGGTGTACAATCGTGTACAAGCTTGTACAAGTGTGTACAAGGGTGTACAGGTTTGTACAAGGTTGTACAAGTGTGTACAAGGGTGTACAAATGTATACAAGGATGTAAAAGTTTGTACAAGTGTGTACAAGTTTGTACAAGGTTGTACAAGTAAGTACAAGTTTGTACAAGAATGTACAAGTGTGTACAAGGTTTTACAATTGTGTAAAAGGTTGTACAAGTGTGTACAAGGTTGTACAAGTGTGTACAAGCTTGTACAAGTGTGTACAAGGTTGTACAAGTGTGTACAAGGTTGTACAAGTGTGTACAAGCTTGTACAAGTGTGTACAAGGTTGTACAAGTGTGTACAAGGTTGTTCAAGTGTGTACATGTTTGTACAAGTGTGTTTAAGTTTGTACAAGGTTGTACAAATGTGTACAAGGGTGTACAAAAGTGTTCAAGGGTGCACAAGTTTGTACAAGGGTGTACAAGTGTGTACAAGCTTGTACAAGTGTGTACAAGGGTGTACAGGTTTGTACAAGGTTGTACAAGTGTGTACAAGGGTGTACAAGTATGTACAAGAATGTAAAATTTTGTACAAGTGTGTACAAGGGTGTACAAGTGTGTACAAGGTTGTAAAAGTGGGTACAAGGTTTTACAATTGTGTACAAGGTTGTAAAAGTGTGTACAAGGTTGTACAAGTGTGTACGAGGTTGTACAAGTGTGTACAAGGTTGTACAAGTGTGTACAAGGTTGTACAAGTGTGTACAAGGTTGTACAAGTGTACACAAGTTTGTACAAGTGTGTACAAGTTTGTACAAGTGTGTACAAGTTTGTACAAGGTTGTACAAATGTGTACAAGGGTGTACAAAAGTGTACAAGGGTGCACAAGTTTGTACAAGGGTGTACAAGTGTGTACAAGCTTGTACAAGTGTGTACAAGCTTGTACAAGTGTGTACAAGGGTGTACAAGTGTGTACAAGCTTGTACAAGTGTGTACAAGGGTGTACAGGTTTGTACAAGGTTGTACAAGTGTGTACAAGGGTGTTCAAGTATGTACAAGAATGTACAATTTTGTACAAGTGTGTACAAGTTTGTAAAAGGTTGTACAAGTGTGTACAAGGGTGTACAAGTGTGTACAAGGTTGTACAAGTGTGTACAAGCTTGAACAAGTGTGTACAAGGTTGTACAAGTGTGTACAAGGTTGTACAAGTGTGTACAAGGTTGCACAAGTGTGTACAAGAGTGTACAATCGTGTACAAGCTTGTACAAGTGTGTACAAGGGTGTACAGGTTTGTACAAGGTTGTACAAGTGTGTACAAGGTTGTACAAGTGTGTACAAGGGTGTACAAGTTTGTACAAGTGTGTACAAGTTTGTACAAGTGTGTACAAGCTTGTACAAGTGTGTACAAGGGTGTACAGGTTTGTACAAGGTTGTACAAGAGTGTACAAGGGTGTACAAGTATGTACAAGAATGTACAATTTTGTACAAGTGTGTACAAGTTTGTAAAAGGTTGTACAAGTGTGTACAAGGGTGTACAAGTGTGTACAAGTTTGTACAAGTGTGTACAAGGTTGTACAAGTGTGTACAAGGTTGTACAAGTGTACACAAGTTTGTACAAGTGTGTACAAGTTTGTACAAGTGTGTACAAGTTTGTACAAGGTTGTACAAATGTGTACAAGGGTGTACAAAAGTGTACAAGGGTGCACAAGTTTGTACAAGGGTGTACAAGTGTGTACAAGCTTGTACAAGTGTGTACAAGCTTGTACAAGTGTGTACAAGGGTGTACAGGTTTGTACAAGGTTGTACAAGTGTGTACAAGGGTGTACAAGTATGTACAAGAATGTACAATTTTGTACAAGTGTGTACAAGTTTGTAAAAGGTTGTACAAGTGTGTACAAGGGTGTACAAGTGTGTACAAGGTTGTACAAGTGTGTACAAGCTTGAACAAGTGTGTACAAGGATGTACAAGTGTGTACAAGGTTGTACAAGTGTGTACAAGGTTGCACAAGTGTGTACAAGAGTGTACAATCGTGTACAAGCTTGTACAAGTGTGTACAAGGGTGTACAGGTTTGTACAAGGTTGTACAAGTGTGTACAAGGGTGTACAAGTATGTACAAGAATGTACAATTTTGTACAAGTGTGTACAAGTTTGTAAAAGGTTGTACAAGTGTGTACAAGGGTGTACAAGTATGTACAAGAATGTAAAATTTTGTACAAGTGTGTACAAGGGTGTACAAGTGTGTACAAGGTTGTAAAAGTGGGTACAAGGTTTTACAATTGTGTACAAGGTTGTAAAAGTGTGTACAAGGTTGTACAAGTGTGTACGAGGTTGTACAAGTGTGTACAAGGTTGTACAAGTGTGTACAAGGTTGTACAAGTGTGTACAAGGTTGTACAAGTGTACACAAGTTTGTACAAGTGTGTACAAGTTTGTACAAGTGTGTACAAGTTTGTACAAGGTTGTACAAATGTGTACAAGGGTGTACAAAAGTGTACAAGGGTGCACAAGTTTGTACAAGGGTGTACAAGTGTGTACAAGCTTGTACAAGTGTGTACAAGCTTGTACAAGTGTGTACAAGGGTGTACAAGTGTGTACAAGCTTGTACAAGTGTGTACAAGGGTGTACAGGTTTGTACAAGGTTGTACAAGTGTGTACAAGGGTGTTCAAGTATGTACAAGAATGTACAATTTTGTACAAGTGTGTACAAGTTTGTAAAAGGTTGTACAAGTGTGTACAAGGGTGTACAAGTGTGTACAAGGTTGTACAAGTGTGTACAAGCTTGAACAAGTGTGTACAAGGTTGTACAAGTGTGTACAAGGTTGTACAAGTGTGTACAAGGTTGCACAAGTGTGTACAAGAGTGTACAATCGTGTACAAGCTTGTACAAGTGTGTACAAGGGTGTACAGGTTTGTACAAGGTTGTACAAGTGTGTACAAGGTTGTACAAGTGTGTACAAGGGTGTACAAGTTTGTACAAGTGTGTACAAGTTTGTACAAGTGTGTACAAGCTTGTACAAGTGTGTACAAGGGTGTACAGGTTTGTACAAGGTTGTACAAGAGTGTACAAGGGTGTACAAGTATGTACAAGAATGTACAATTTTGTACAAGTGTGTACAAGTTTGTAAAAGGTTGTACAAGTGTGTACAAGGGTGTACAAGTGTGTACAAGTTTGTACAAGTGTGTACAAGGTTGTACAAGTGTGTACAAGGTTGTACAAGTGTACACAAGTTTGTACAAGTGTGTACAAGTTTGTACAAGTGTGTACAAGTTTGTACAAGGTTGTACAAATGTGTACAAGGGTGTACAAAAGTGTACAAGGGTGCACAAGTTTGTACAAGGGTGTACAAGTGTGTACAAGCTTGTACAAGTGTGTACAAGCTTGTACAAGTGTGTACAAGGGTGTACAGGTTTGTACAAGGTTGTACAAGTGTGTACAAGGGTGTACAAGTATGTACAAGAATGTACAATTTTGTACAAGTGTGTACAAGTTTGTAAAAGGTTGTACAAGTGTGTACAAGGGTGTACAAGTGTGTACAAGGTTGTACAAGTGTGTACAAGCTTGAACAAGTGTGTACAAGGATGTACAAGTGTGTACAAGGTTGTACAAGTGTGTACAAGGTTGCACAAGTGTGTACAAGAGTGTACAATCGTGTACAAGCTTGTACAAGTGTGTACAAGGGTGTACAGGTTTGTACAAGGTTGTACAAGTGTGTACAAGGGTGTACAAGTATGTACAAGAATGTACAATTTTGTACAAGTGTGTACAAGTTTGTAAAAGGTTGTACAAGTGTGTACAAGGGTGTACAAGTGTGTACAAGGTTGTACAAGTGTGTACAAGCTTGAACAAGTGTGTACAAGGTTGTACAAGTGTGTACAAGGTTGTACAAGTGTGTACAAGGTTGCACAAGTGTGTACAAGAGTGTACAATCGTGTACAAGCTTGTACAAGTGTGTACAAGGGTGTACAGGTTTGTACAAGGTTGTACAAGTGTGTACAAGGTTGTACAAGTGTGTACAAGGGTGTACAAGTTTGTACAAGTGTGTACAAGTTTGTACAAGTGTGTACAAGTTTGTACAAGGTTGTACAAATGTATACAAGGGTGTACAAAAGTGTACAAGGGTGCACAAGTTTGTACAAGGGTGTACAAGTGTGTACAAGCTTGTACAAGTGTGTACAAGCTTGTACAAGTGTGTAAAGGGTGTACAGGTTTGTACAATTTTGTACAAGGTTGCACAAGTGTGTACAAGAGTGTACAATCGTGTACAAGCTTGTACAAGTGTGTACAAGGGTGTACAGGTTTGTACAAGGTTGTACAAGTGTGTACAAGGTTGTACAAGTGTGTACAAGGGTGTACAAGTTTGTACAAGTGTGTACAAGTTTGTACAAGTGTGTACAAGTTTGTACAAGTTTGTACAAATGTATACAAGGGTGTACAAAAGTGTACAAGGGTGCACAAGTTTGTACAAGGGTGTACAAGTGTGTACAAGCTTGTACAAGTGTGTACAAGCTTGTACAAGTGTGTACAAGGGTGTACAGGTTTGTACAATTTTGTACAAGTGTTTACAAGGGTGTGCAAGTATGTACAAGAATGTACAAGTTTGTACAAGTGTGTACAAGTTTGTAAAAGGTTGTACATGTGTGTACAAGGGTGTACAAGTGTGTACAAGGGTGCACAAGTGTGTACAAGGGTGTACAATCGTGTACAAGCTTGTACAAGTGTGTACAGGGGTGTACAGGTTTGTACAAGGTTGTACAAGTGTGTACAAGGGTGTACAAATGTATACAAGGATGTAAAAGTTTGTACAAGTGTGTACAAGTTTGTACAAGGTTGTACAAGTGTGTACAAGCTTGTACAAGTGTGTACAAGGTTGTACAAGTGTGTACAAGGTTGTACAAGTGTGTACAAGCTTGTACAAGTGTGTACAAGGTTGTACAAGTGTGTACAAGGTTGTTCAAGTGTGTACATGTTTGTACAAGTGTGTTTAAGTTTGTACAAGGTTGTACAAATGTGTACAAGGGTGTACAAAAGTGTTCAAGGGTGCACAAGTTTGTACAAGGGTGTACAATTGTGTACAAGCTTGTACAAGTGTGTACAAGCTTGTACAAGTGTGTACAAGCTTGTACAAGTGTGTACAAGGGTGTACAGGTTTGTACAAGGTTGTACAAGTGTGTACAAGGGTGTACAAGTATGTACAAGAATGTAAAATTTTGTACAAGTGTGTACAAGGGTGTACAAGTGTGTACAAGGTTGTAAAAGTGGGTACAAGGTTTTACAAGTGTGTACAAGGTTGTACAAGTGTGTACAAGGTTGTACAAGTGTGTACGAGGTTGTACAAGTGTGTACAAGGTTGTACAAGTGTGTACAAGGTTGTACAAGTGTGTACAAGGTTGTACAAGTGTACACAAGTTTGTACAAGTGTGTACAAGTTTGTACAAGTGTGTACAAGTTTGTACAAGGTTGTACAAATGTGTACAAGGGTGTACAAAAGTGTACAAGGGTGCACAAGTTTGTACAAGGGTGTACAAGTGTGTACAAGCTTGTACAAGTGTGTACAAGCTTGTACAAGTGTGTACAAGGGTGTACAGGTTTGTACAAGGTTGTACAAGTGTGTACAAGGGTGTACAAGTATGTACAAGAATGTACAATTTTGTACAAGTGTGTACAAGTTTGTAAAAGGTTGTACAAGTGTGTACAAGGGTGTACAAGTGTGTACAAGGTTGTACAAGTGTGTACAAGCTTGAACAAGTGTGTACAAGGTTGTACAAGTGTGTACAAGGTTGTACAAGTGTGTACAAGGTTGCACAAGTGTGTACAAGAGTGTACAATCGTGTACAAGCTTGTACAAGTGTGTACAAGGGTGTACAGGTTTGTACAAGGTTGTACAAGTGTGTACAAGGTTGTACAAGTGTGTACAAGGGTGTACAAGTTTGTACAAGTGTGTACAAGTTTGTACAAGTGTGTACAAGTTTGTACAAGTGTGTACAAGTTTGTACAAGTTTGTACAAATGTATACAAGGGTGTACAAAAGTGTACAAGGGTGCACAAGTTTGTACAAGGGTGTACAAGTGTGTACAAGCTTGTACAAGTGTTTTCAAGCTTGTACAAGTGTGTACAAGCTTGTACAAGGGTGTACAAGGGTGTACAGGTTTGTACAATTTTGTACAAGTGTTTACAAGGGTGTACAAGTATGTACAAGAATGTACAAGTTTGTACAAGTGTGTACAAGTTTGTAAAAGGTTGTACATGTGTGTACAAGGGTGTACAAGTGTGTACAAGGGTGCACAAGTGTGTACAAGGGTGTACAATCGTGTACAAGCTTGTACAAGTGTGTACAAGGGTGTACAGGTTTGTACAAGGTTGTACAAGTGTGTACAAGGGTGTACAAATGTATACAAGGATGTAAAAGTTTGTACAAGTGTGTACAAGTTTGTACAAGGTTGTACAAGTAAGTACAAGTTTGTACAAGAATGTACAAGTGTGTACAAGGTTTTACAATTGTGTAAAAGGTTGTACAAGTGTGTACAAGGTTGTACAAGTGTGTACAAGCTTGTACAAGTGTGTACAAGGTTGTACAAGTGTGTACAAGGTTGTACAAGTGTGTACAAGCTTGTACAAGTGTGTACAAGGTTGTACAAATGTGTACAAGGTTGTTCAAGTGTGTACATGTTTGTACAAGTGTGTTTAAGTTTGTAAAAGGTTGTACAAATGTGTACAAGGGTGTACAAAAGTGTTCAAGGGTGCACAAGTTTGTACAAGGGTGTACAAGTGTGTACAAGCTTGTACAAGTGTGTACAAGCTTGTACAAGTGTGTACAAGCTTGTACAAGTGTGTACAAGGGTGTACAGGTTTGTACAAGGTTGTACAAGTGTGTACAAGGGTGTACAAGTATGTACAAGAATGTAAAATTTTGTACAAGTGTGTACAAGGGTGTACAAGTGTGTACAAGGTTGTACAAGTGTGTACAAGGTTTTACAATTGTGTACAAGGTTGTACAAGTGTGTACAAGGTTGTACAAGTGTGTACGAGGTTGTACAAGTGTGTACAAGGTTGTACAAGTGTGTACAAGGTTGTACAAGTGTGTACAAGGTTGTACAAGTGTACACAAGTTTGTACAAGTGTGTACAAGTTTGTACAAGTGTGTACAAGTTTGTACAAGGTTGTACAAATGTGTACAAGGGTGTACAAAAGTGTACAAGGGTGCACAAGTTTGTACAAGGGTGTACAAGTGTGTACAAGCTTGTACAAGTGTGTACAAGCTTGTACAAGTGTGTACAAGCTTGTACAAGTGTGTACAAGGGTGTACAGGTTTGTACAAGGTTGTACAAGTGTGTACAAGGGTGTACAAGTATGTACAAGAATGTACAATTTTGTACAAGTGTGTACAAGTTTGTAAAAGGTTGTACAAGTGTGTACAAGGGTGTACAAGTGTGTACAAGGTTGTACAAGTGTGTACAAGCTTGAACAAGTGTGTACAAGGTTGTACAAGTGTGTACAAGGTTGTACAAGTGTGTACAAGATTGCACAAGTGTGTACAAGAGTGTACAATCGTGTACAAGCTTGTACAAGTGTGTACAAGGGTGTACAGGTTTGTACAAGGTTGTACAAGTGTGTACAAGGTTGTACAAGTGTGTACAAGGGTGTACAAGTTTGTACAAGTGTGTACAAGTTTGTACAAGTGTGTACAAGTTTGTACAAGTTTGTACAAATGTATACAAGGGTGTACAAAAGTGTACAAGGGTGCACAAGTTTGTACAAGGGTGTACAAGTGTGTACAAGGGTGTACAGGTTTGTACAATTTTGTACAAGTGTTTACAAGGGTGTACAAGTATGTACAAGAATGTACAAGTTTGTACAAGTGTGTACAAGTTTGTAAAAGGTTGTACATGTGTGTACAAGGGTGTACAAGTGTGTACAAGGGTGCACAAGTGTGTACAAGGGTGTACAATCGTGTACAAGCTTGTACAAGTGTGTACAAGGGTGTACAGGTTTGTACAAGGTTGTACAAGTGTGTACAAGGGTGTACAAATGTATACAAGGATGTAAAAGTTTGTACAAGTGTGTACAAGTTTGTACAAGGTTGTACAAGTAAGTACAAGTTTGTACAAGAATGTACAAGTGTGTACAAGGTTTTACAATTGTGTAAAAGGTTGTACAAGTGTGTACAAGGTTGTACAAGTGTGTACAAGCTTGTACAAGTGTGTACAAGGTTGTACAAGTGTGTACAAGGTTGTACAAGTGTGTACAAGCTTGTACAAGTGTGTACAAGGTTGTACAAGTGTGTACAAGGTTGTTCAAGTGTGTACATGTTTGTACAAGTGTGTTTAAGTTTGTACAAGGTTGTACAAATGTGTACAAGGGTGTACAAAAGTGTTCAAGGGTGCACAAGTTTGTACAAGGGTGTACAAGTTTGTACAAGCTTGTACAAGTGTGTACAAGTTTGTACAAGCTTGTACAAGTGTGTACAAGTTTGTACAAGTGTGTACAAGCTTGTACAAGTGTGTACAAGGGTGTACAGGTTTGTACAAGGTTGTACAAGTGTGTACAAGGGTGTATAAGTATGTACAAGGATGTAAAATTTTGTACAAGTATAAGGGTGTACAAGTGTGTACAAGGTTGTACAAGTGTGTACAAGGTTTTACAATTGTGTACAAGGTTGTACAAGTGTGTACAAGGTTGTACAAGTGTGTACGAGGTTGTACAAGTGTGTACAAGGTTGTACAAGTGTGTACAAGGTTGTACAAGTGTGTACAAGGTTGTACAAGTGTACACAAGTTTGTACAAGTGTGTACAAGGGTGTACAAGTATGTACAAGAATGTAAAATTTTGTACAAGTGTGTACAAGGGTGTACAAGTGTGTACAAGGTTGTACAAGTGTGTACAAGGTTTTACAATTGTGTACAAGGTTGTACAAGTGTGTACAAGGTTGTACAAGTGTGTACGAGGTTGTACAAGTGTGTACAAGGTTGTACAAGTGTGTACAAGGTTGTACAAGTGTGTACAAGGTTGTACAAGTGTACACAAGTTTGTACAAGTGTGTACAAGTTTGTACAAGTGTGTACAAGTTTGTACAAGGTTGTACAAATGTGTACAAGGGTGTACAAAAGTGTACAAGGGTGCACAAGTTTGTACAAGGGAGTACAAGTGTGTACAAGCTTGTACAAGTGTGTACAAGGTTGTACAAGTGTGTACGAGGTTGTACAAGTGTGTACAAGGTTGTACAAGTGTGTACGAGGTTGTACAAGTGTGTACAAGGTTGTACAAGTGTACACAAGTTTGTACAAGTGTGTACATGTTTGTACAAGTGTGTTTAAGTTTGTACAAGGTTGTACAAATGTGTACAAGGGTGTACAAAAGTGTTCAAGGGTGCACAAGTTTGTACAAGGGTGTACAAGTGTGTACAAGCTTGTACAAGTGTGTACAAGCTTGTACAAGTGTGTACAAGCTTGTACAAGTGTGTACAAGGGTGTACAGGTTTGTACAAGGTTGTACAAGTGTGTACAAGGGTGTACAAGTATGTACAAGAATGTAAAATTTTGTACAAGTGTGTACAAGGGTGTACAAGTGTGTACAAGGTTGTACAAGTGTGTACAAGATTTTACAATTGTGTACAAGGTTGTACAAGTGTGTACAAGGTTGTACAAGTGTGTACGAGGTTGTACAAGTGTGTACAAGGTTGTACAAGTGTGTACAAGGTTGTACAAGTGTTTACAAGGTTGTACAAGTGTACACAAGTTTGTACAAGTGTGTACAAGTTTGTACAAGTGTGTACAAGTTTGTACAAGGTTGTACAAATGTGTACAAGGGTGTACAAAAGTGTACAAGGGTGCACAAGTTTGTACAAGGGTGTACAAGTGTGTACAAGCTTGTACAAGTGTGTACAAGCTTGTACAAGTGTGTACAAGCTTGTACAAGTGTGTACAAGCTTGTACAAGTGTGTACAAGGGTGTACAGGTTTGTACAAGGTTGTACAAGTGTGTACAAGGGTGTACAAGTATGTACAAGAATGTACAATTTTGTACAAGTGTGTACAATCTTGTAAAAGGTTGTACAAGTGTGTACAAGGGTGTACAAGTGTGTACAAGGTTGTACAAGTGTGTACAAGCTTGAACAAGTGTGTACAAGGTTGTACAAGTGTGTAAAAGGTTGTACAAGTGTGTACAAGGTTGCACAAGTGTGTACAAGAGTGTACAATCGTGTACAAGCTTGTACAAGTGTGTACAAGGGTGTACAGGTTTGTACAAGGTTGTACAAGTGTGTACAAGGTTGTACAAGTGTGTACAAGGGTGTACAAGTTTGTACAAGTGTGTACAAGTTTGTACAAGTGTGTACAAGTTTGTACAAGTTTGTACAAATGTATACAAGGGTGTACAAAAGTGTACAAGGGTGCACAAGTTTGTACAAGGGTGTACAAGTGTGTACAAGCTTGTACAAGTGTGTACAAGCTTGTACAAGTGTGTACAAGGGTGTACAGGTTTGTACAATTTTGTACAAGTGTTTACAAGGGTGTACAAGTATGTACAAGAATGTACAAGTTTGTACAAGTGTGTACAAGTTTGTAAAAGGTTGTACATGTGTGTACAAGGGTGTACAAGTGTGTACAAGGGTGCACAAGTGTGTACAAGGGTGTACAATCGTGTACAAGCTTGTACAAGTGTGTACAGGGGTGTACAGGTTTGTACAAGGTTGTACAAGTGTGTACAAGGGTGTACAAATGTATACAAGGATGTAAAAGTTTGTACAAGTGTGTACAAGTTTGTACAAGGTTGTACAAGTGTGTACAAGCTTGTACAAGTGTGTACAAGGTTGTACAAGTGTGTACAAGGTTGTACAAGTGTGTACAAGCTTGTACAAGTGTGTACAAGGTTGTACAAGTGTGTACAAGGTTGTTCAAGTGTGTACATGTTTGTACAAGTGTGTTTAAGTTTGTACAAGGTTGTACAAATGTGTACAAGGGTGTACAAAAGTGTTCAAGGGTGCACAAGTTTGTACAAGGGTGTACAATTGTGTACAAGCTTGTACAAGTGTGTACAAGCTTGTACAAGTGTGTACAAGCTTGTACAAGTGTGTACAAGGGTGTACAGGTTTGTACAAGGTTGTACAAGTGTGTACAAGGGTGTACAAGTATGTACAAGAATGTAAAATTTTGTACAAGTGTGTACAAGGGTGTACAAGTGTGTACAAGGTTGTAAAAGTGGGTACAAGGTTTTACAAGTGTGTACAAGGTTGTACAAGTGTGTACAAGGTTGTACAAGTGTGTACGAGGTTGTACAAGTGTGTACAAGGTTGTACAAGTGTGTACAAGGTTGTACAAGTGTGTACAAGGTTGTACAAGTGTACACAAGTTTGTACAAGTGTGTACAAGTTTGTACAAGTGTGTACAAGTTTGTACAAGGTTGTACAAATGTGTACAAGGGTGTACAAAAGTGTACAAGGGTGCACAAGTTTGTACAAGGGTGTACAAGTGTGTACAAGCTTGTACAAGTGTGTACAAGCTTGTACAAGTGTGTACAAGGGTGTACAGGTTTGTACAAGGTTGTACAAGTGTGTACAAGGGTGTACAAGTATGTACAAGAATGTACAATTTTGTACAAGTGTGTACAAGTTTGTAAAAGGTTGTACAAGTGTGTACAAGGGTGTACAAGTGTGTACAAGGTTGTACAAGTGTGTACAAGCTTGAACAAGTGTGTACAAGGTTGTACAAGTGTGTACAAGGTTGTACAAGTGTGTACAAGGTTGCACAAGTGTGTACAAGAGTGTACAATCGTGTACAAGCTTGTACAAGTGTGTACAAGGGTGTACAGGTTTGTACAAGGTTGTACAAGTGTGTACAAGGTTGTACAAGTGTGTACAAGGGTGTACAAGTTTGTACAAGTGTGTACAAGTTTGTACAAGTGTGTACAAGTTTGTACAAGTGTGTACAAGTTTGTACAAGTTTGTACAAATGTATACAAGGGTGTACAAAAGTGTACAAGGGTGCACAAGTTTGTACAAGGGTGTACAAGTGTGTACAAGCTTGTACAAGTGTGTACAAGCTTGTACAAGTGTGTACAAGCTTGTACAAGGGTGTACAAGGGTGTACAGGTTTGTACAATTTTGTACAAGTGTTTACAAGGGTGTACAAGTATGTACAAGAATGTACAAGTTTGTACAAGTGTGTACAAGTTTGTAAAAGGTTGTACATGTGTGTACAAGGGTGTACAAGTGTGTACAAGGGTGCACAAGTGTGTACAAGGGTGTACAATCGTGTACAAGCTTGTACAAGTGTGTACAAGGGTGTACAGGTTTGTACAAGGTTGTACAAGTGTGTACAAGGGTGTACAAATGTATACAAGGATGTAAAAGTTTGTACAAGTGTGTACAAGTTTGTACAAGGTTGTACAAGTAAGTACAAGTTTGTACAAGAATGTACAAGTGTGTACAAGGTTTTACAATTGTGTAAAAGGTTGTACAAGTGTGTACAAGGTTGTACAAGTGTGTACAAGCTTGTACAAGTGTGTACAAGGTTGTACAAGTGTGTACAAGGTTGTACAAGTGTGTACAAGCTTGTACAAGTGTGTACAAGGTTGTACAAATGTGTACAAGGTTGTTCAAGTGTGTACATGTTTGTACAAGTGTGTTTAAGTTTGTAAAAGGTTGTACAAATGTGTACAAGGGTGTACAAAAGTGTTCAAGGGTGCACAAGTTTGTACAAGGGTGTACAAGTGTGTACAAGCTTGTACAAGTGTGTACAAGCTTGTACAAGTGTGTACAAGCTTGTACAAGTGTGTACAAGGGTGTACAGGTTTGTACAAGGTTGTACAAGTGTGTACAAGGGTGTACAAGTATGTACAAGAATGTAAAATTTTGTACAAGTGTGTACAAGGGTGTACAAGTGTGTACAAGGTTGTACAAGTGTGTACAAGGTTTTACAATTGTGTACAAGGTTGTACAAGTGTGTACAAGGTTGTACAAGTGTGTACGAGGTTGTACAAGTGTGTACAAGGTTGTACAAGTGTGTACAAGGTTGTACAAGTGTGTACAAGGTTGTACAAGTGTACACAAGTTTGTACAAGTGTGTACAAGTTTGTACAAGTGTTTACAAGTTTGTACAAGGTTGTACAAATGTGTACAAGGGTGTACAAAAGTGTACAAGGGTGCACAAGTTTGTACAAGGGTGTACAAGTGTGTACAAGCTTGTACAAGTGTGTACAAGCTTGTACAAGTGTGTACAAGCTTGTACAAGTGTGTACAAGGGTGTACAGGTTTGTACAAGGTTGTACAAGTGTGTACAAGGGTGTACAAGTATGTACAAGAATGTACAATTTTGTACAAGTGTGTACAAGTTTGTAAAAGGTTGTACAAGTGTGTACAAGGGTGTACAAGTGTGTACAAGGTTGTACAAGTGTGTACAAGCTTGAACAAGTGTGTACAAGGTTGTACAAGTGTGTACAAGGTTGTACAAGTGTGTACAAGATTGCACAAGTGTGTACAAGAGTGTACAATCGTGTACAAGCTTGTACAAGTGTGTACAAGGGTGTACAGGTTTGTACAAGGTTGTACAAGTGTGTACAAGGTTGTACAAGTGTGTACAAGGGTGTACAAGTTTGTACAAGTGTGTACAAGTTTGTACAAGTGTGTACAAGTTTGTACAAGTTTGTACAAATGTATACAAGGGTGTACAAAAGTGTACAAGGGTGCACAAGTTTGTACAAGGGTGTACAAGTGTGTACAAGGGTGTACAGGTTTGTACAATTTTGTACAAGTGTTTACAAGGGTGTACAAGTATGTACAAGAATGTACAAGTTTGTACAAGTGTGTACAAGTTTGTAAAAGGTTGTACATGTGTGTACAAGGGTGTACAAGTGTGTACAAGGGTGCACAAGTGTGTACAAGGGTGTACAATCGTGTACAAGCTTGTACAAGTGTGTACAAGGGTGTACAGGTTTGTACAAGGTTGTACAAGTGTGTACAAGGGTGTACAAATGTATACAAGGATGTAAAAGTTTGTACAAGTGTGTACAAGTTTGTACAAGGTTGTACAAGTAAGTACAAGTTTGTACAAGAATGTACAAGTGTGTACAAGGTTGTACAAGTGTGTACAAGCTTGTACAAGTGTGTACAAGGTTGTACAAGTGTGTACAAGGTTGTACAAGTGTGTACAAGCTTGTACAAGTGTGTACAAGGTTGTACAAGTGTGTACAAGGTTGTTCAAGTGTGTACATGTTTGTACAAGTGTGTTTAAGTTTGTACAAGGTTGTACAAATGTGTACAAGGGTGTACAAAAGTGTTCAAGGGTGCACAAGTTTGTACAAGGGTGTACAAGTTTGTACAAGCTTGTACAAGTGTGTACAAGTTTGTACAAGCTTGTACAAGTGTGTACAAGTTTGTACAAGTGTGTACAAGCTTGTACAAGTGTGTACAAGGGTGTACAGGTTTGTACAAGGTTGTACAAGTGTGTACAAGGGTGTATAAGTATGTACAAGGATGTAAAATTTTGTACAAGTATAAGGGTGTACAAGTGTGTACAAGGTTGTACAAGTGTGTACAAGGTTTTACAATTGTGTACAAGGTTGTACAAGTGTGTACAAGGTTGTACAAGTGTGTACGAGGTTGTACAAGTGTGTACAAGGTTGTACAAGTGTGTACAAGGTTGTACAAGTGTGTACAAGGTTGTACAAGTGTACACAAGTTTGTACAAGTGTGTACAAGGGTGTACAAGTATGTACAAGAATGTAAAATTTTGTACAAGTGTGTACAAGGGTGTACAAGTGTGTACAAGGTTGTACAAGTGTGTACAAGGTTTTACAATTGTGTACAAGGTTGTACAAGTGTGTACAAGGTTGTACAAGTGTGTACGAGGTTGTACAAGTGTGTACAAGGTTGTACAAGTGTGTACAAGGTTGTACAAGTGTGTACAAGGTTGTACAAGTGTACACAAGTTTGTACAAGTGTGTACAATTTTGTACAAGTGTGTACAAGTTTGTACAAGGTTGTACAAATGTGTACAAGGGTGTACAAAAGTGTACAAGGGTGCACAAGTTTGTACAAGGGTGTACAAGTGTGTACAAGCTTGTACAAGTGTGTACAAGGTTGTACAAGTGTGTACGAGGTTGTACAAGTGTGTACAAGGTTGTACAAGTGTGTACGAGGTTGTACAAGTGTGTACAAGGTTGTACAAGTGTACACAAGTTTGTACAAGTGTGTACATGTTTGTACAAGTGTGTTTAAGTTTGTACAAGGTTGTACAAATGTGTACAAGGGTGTACAAAAGTGTTCAAGGGTGCACAAGTTTGTACAAGGGTGTACAAGTGTGTACAAGCTTGTACAAGTGTGTACAAGCTTGTACAAGTGTGTACAAGCTTGTACAAGTGTGTACAAGGGTGTACAGGTTTGTACAAGGTTGTACAAGTGTGTACAAGGGTGTACAAGTATGTACAAGAATGTAAAATTTTGTACAAGTGTGTACAAGGGTGTACAAGTGTGTACAAGGTTGTACAAGTGTGTACAAGATTTTACAATTGTGTACAAGGTTGTACAAGTGTGTACAAGGTTGTACAAGTGTGTACGAGGTTGTACAAGTGTGTACAAGGTTGTACAAGTGTGTACAAGGTTGTACAAGTGTTTACAAGGTTGTACAAGTGTACACAAGTTTGTACAAGTGTGTACAAGTTTGTACAAGTGTGTACAAGTTTGTACAAGGTTGTACAAATGTGTACAAGGGTGTACAAAAGTGTACAAGGGTGCACAAGTTTGTACAAGGGTGTACAAGTGTGTACAAGCTTGTACAAGTGTGTACAAGCTTGTACAAGTGTGTACAAGCTTGTACAAGTGTGTACAAGCTTGTACAAGTGTGTACAAGGGTGTACAGGTTTGTACAAGGTTGTACAAGTGTGTACAAGGGTGTACAAGTATGTACAAGAATGTACAATTTTGTACAAGTGTGTACAATCTTGTAAAAGGTTGTACAAGTGTGTACAAGGGTGTACAAGTGTGTACAAGGTTGTACAAGTGTGTACAAGCTTGAACAAGTGTGTACAAGGTTGTACAAGTGTGTAAAAGGTTGTACAAGTGTGTACAAGGTTGCACAAGTGTGTACAAGAGTGTACAATCGTGTACAAGCTTGTACAAGTGTGTACAAGGGTGTACAGGTTTGTACAAGGTTGTACAAGTGTGTACAAGGTTGTACAAGTGTGTACAAGGGTGTACAAGTTTGTACAAGTGTGTACAAGTTTGTACAAGTGTGTACAAGTTTGTACAAGTTTGTACAAATGTATACAAGGGTGTACAAAAGTGTACAAGGGTGCACAAGTTTGTACAAGGGTGTACAAGTGTGTACAAGCTTGTACAAGTGTGTACAAGCTTGTACAAGTGTGTACAAGGGTGTACAGGTTTGTACAATTTTGTACAAGTGTTTACAAGGGTGTACAAGTATGTACAAGAATGTACAAGTTTGTACAAGTGTGTACAAGTTTGTAAAAGGTTGTACATGTGTGTACAAGGGTGTACAAGTGTGTACAAGGGTGCACAAGTGTGTACAAGGGTGTACAATCGTGTACAAGCTTGTACAAGTGTGTACAAGGGTGTACAGGTTTGTACAAGGTTGTACAAGTGTGTACAAGGGTGTACAAATGTATACAAGGATGTAAAAGTTTGTACAAGTGTGTACAAGTTTGTACAAGGTTGTACAAGTAAGTACAAGTTTGTACAAGAATGTACAAGTGTGTACAAGGTTTTACAATTGTGTAAAAGGTTGTACAAGTGTGTACAAGGTTGTACAAGTGTGTACAAGCTTGTACAAGTGTGTACAAGGTTGTACAAGTGTGTACAAGGTTGTACAAGTGTGTACAAGTTTGTACAAGTTTGTACAAATGTATACAAGGGTGTACAAAAGTGTACAAGGGTGCACAAGTTTGTACAAGGGTGTACAAGTGTGTACAAGCTTGTACAAGTGTGTACAAGCTTGTACAAGTGTGTACAAGCTTGTACAAGGGTGTACAAGGGTGTACAGGTTTGTACAATTTTGTACAAGTGTTTACAAGGGTGTACAAGTATGTACAAGAATGTACAAGTTTGTACAAGTGTGTACAAGTTTGTAAAAGGTTGTACATGTGTGTACAAGGGTGTACAAGTGTGTACAAGGGTGCACAAGTGTGTACAAGGGTGTACAATCGTGTACAAGCTTGTACAAGTGTGTACAAGGGTGTACAGGTTTGTACAAGGTTGTACAAGTGTGTACAAGGGTGTACAAATGTATACAAGGATGTAAAAGTTTGTACAAGTGTGTACAAGTTTGTACAAGGTTGTACAAGTAAGTACAAGTTTGTACAAGAATGTACAAGTGTGTACAAGGTTTTACAATTGTGTAAAAGGTTGTACAAGTGTGTACAAGGTTGTACAAGTGTGTACAAGCTTGTACAAGTGTGTACAAGGTTGTACAAGTGTGTACAAGGTTGTACAAGTGTGTACAAGCTTGTACAAGTGTGTACAAGGTTGTACAAATGTGTACAAGGTTGTTCAAGTGTGTACATGTTTGTACAAGTGTGTTTAAGTTTGTACAAGGTTGTACAAATGTGTACAAGGGTGTACAAAAGTGTTCAAGGGTGCACAAGTTTGTACAAGGGTGTACAAGTGTGTACAAGCTTGTACAAGTGTGTACAAGCTTGTACAAGTGTGTACAAGCTTGTACAAGTGTGTACAAGGGTGTACAGGTTTGTACAAGGTTGTACAAGTGTGTACAAGGGTGTACAAGTATGTACAAGAATGTAAAATTTTGTACAAGTGTGTACAAGGGTGTACAAGTGTGTACAAGGTTGTACAAGTGTGTACAAGGTTTTACAATTGTGTACAAGGTTGTACAAGTGTGTACAAGGTTGTACAAGTGTGTACGAGGTTGTACAAGTGTGTACAAGGTTGTACAAGTGTGTACAAGGTTGTACAAGTGTGTACAAGGTTGTACAAGTGTACACAAGTTTGTACAAGTGTGTACAAGTTTGTACAAGTGTGTACAAGTTTGTACAAGGTTGTACAAATGTGTACAAGGGTGTACAAAAGTGTACAAGGGTGCACAAGTTTGTACAAGGGTGTACAAGTGTGTACAAGCTTGTACAAGTGTGTACAAGCTTGTACAAGTGTGTACAAGCTTGTACAAGTGTGTACAAGGGTGTACAGGTTTGTACAAGGTTGTACAAGTGTGTACAAGGGTGTACAAGTATGTACAAGAATGTACAATTTTGTACAAGTGTGTACATGTTTGTAAAAGGTTGTACAAGTGTGTACAAGGGTGTACAAGTGTGTACAAGGTTGTACAAGTGTGTACAAGCTTGAACAAGTGTGTACAAGGTTGTACAAGTGTGTACAAGGTTGTACAAGTGTGTACAAGATTGCACAAGTGTGTACAAGAGTGTACAATCGTGTACAAGCTTGTACAAGTGTGTACAAGGGTGTACAGGTTTGTAAAAGGTTGTACAAGTGTGTACAAGGTTGTACAAGTGTGTACAAGGGTGTACAAGTTTGTACAAGTGTGTACAAGTTTGTACAAGTGTGTACAAGTTTGTACAAGTTTGTACAAATGTATACAAGGGTGTACAAAAGTGTACAAGGGTGCACAAGTTTGTACAAGGGTGTACAAGTGTGTACAAGGGTGTACAGGTTTGTACAATTTTGTACAAGTGTTTACAAGGGTGTACAAGTATGTACAAGAATGTACAAGTTTGTACAAGTGTGTACAAGTTTGTAAAAGGTTGTACATGTGTGTACAAGGGTGTACAAGTGTGTACAAGGGTGCACAAGTGTGTACAAGGGTGTACAATCGTGTACAAGCTTGTACAAGTGTGTACAAGGGTGTACAGGTTTGTACAAGGTTGTACAAGTGTGTACAAGGGTGTACAAATGTATACAAGGATGTAAAAGTTTGTACAAGTGTGTACAAGTTTGTACAAGGTTGTACAAGTAAGTACAAGTTTGTACAAGAATGTACAAGTGTGTACAAGGTTTTACAATTGTGTAAAAGGTTGTACAAGTGTGTACAAGGTTGTACAAGTGTGTACAAGCTTGTACAAGTGTGTACAAGGTTGTACAAGTGTGTACAAGGTTGTACAAGTGTGTACAAGCTTGTACAAGTGTGTACAAGGTTGTACAAGTGTGTACAAGGTTGTTCAAGTGTGTACATGTTTGTACAAGTGTGTTTAAGTTTGTACAAGGTTGTACAAATGTGTACAAGGGTGTACAAAAGTGTTCAAGGGTGCACAAGTTTGTACAAGGGTGTACAAGTTTGTACAAGCTTGTACAAGTGTGTACAAGTTTGTACAAGCTTGTACAAGTGTGTACAAGTTTGTACAAGTGTGTACAAGCTTGTACAAGTGTGTACAAGGGTGTACAGGTTTGTACAAGGTTGTACAAGTGTGTACAAGGGTGTATAAGTATGTACAAGGATGTAAAATTTTGTACAAGTATAAGGGTGTACAAGTGTGTACAAGGTTGTACAAGTGTGTACAAGGTTTTACAATTGTGTACAAGGTTGTACAAGTGTGTACAAGGTTGTACAAGTGTGTACGAGGTTGTACAAGTGTGTACAAGGTTGTACAAGTGTGTACAAGGTTGTACAAGTGTGTACAAGGTTGTACAAGTGTACACAAGTTTGTACAAGTGTGTACAAGGGTGTACAAGTATGTACAAGAATGTAAAATTTTGTACAAGTGTGTACAAGGGTGTACAAGTGTGTACAAGGTTGTACAAGTGTGTACAAGGTTTTACAATTGTGTACAAGGTTGTACAAGTGTGTACAAGGTTGTACAAGTGTGTACGAGGTTGTACAAGTGTGTACAAGGTTGTACAAGTGTGTACAAGGTTGTACAAGTGTGTACAAGGTTGTACAAGTGTACACAAGTTTGTACAAGTGTGTACAAGTTTGTACAAGTGTGTACAAGTTTGTACAAGGTTGTACAAATGTGTACAAGGGTGTACAAAAGTGTACAAGGGTGCACAAGTTTGTACAAGGGTGTACAAGTGTGTACAAGCTTGTACAAGTGTGTACAAGGTTGTACAAGTGTGTACGAGGTTGTACAAGTGTGTACAAGGTTGTACAAGTGTGTACGAGGTTGTACAAGTGTGTTCAAGGTTGTACAAGTGTACACAAGTTTGTACAAGTGTGTACATGTTTGTACAAGTGTGTTTAAGTTTGTACAAGGTTGTACAAATGTGTACAAGGGTGTACAAAAGTGTTCAAGGGTGCACAAGTTTGTACAAGGGTGTACAAGTGTGTACAAGCTTGTACAAGTGTGTACAAGCTTGTACAAGTGTGTACAAGCTTGTACAAGTGTGTACAAGGGTGTACAGGTTTGTACAAGGTTGTACAAGTGTGTACAAGGGTGTACAAGTATGTACAAGAATGTAAAATTTTGTACAAGTGTGTACAAGGGTGTACAAGTGTGTACAAGGTTGTACAAGTGTGTACAAGATTTTACAATTGTGTACAAGGTTGTACAAGTGTGTACAAGGTTGTACAAGTGTGTACGAGGTTGTACAAGTGTGTACAAGGTTGTACAAGTGTGTACAAGGTTGTACAAGTGTTTACAAGGTTGTACAAGTGTACACAAGTTTGTACAAGTGTGTACAAGTTTGTACAAGTGTGTACAAGTTTGTACAAGGTTGTACAAATGTGTACAAGGGTGTACAAAAGTGTACAAGGGTGCACAAGTTTGTACAAGGGTGTACAAGTGTGTACAAGCTTGTACAAGTGTGTACAAGCTTGTACAAGTGTGTACAAGCTTGTACAAGTGTGTACAAGCTTGTACAAGTGTGTACAAGGGTGTACAGGTTTGTACAAGGTTGTACAAGTGTGTACAAGGGTGTACAAGTATGTACAAGAATGTACAATTTTGTACAAGTGTGTACAATCTTGTAAAAGGTTGTACAAGTGTGTACAAGGGTGTACAAGTGTGTACAAGGTTGTACAAGTGTGTACAAGCTTGAACAAGTGTGTACAAGGTTGTACAAGTGTGTAAAAGGTTGTACAAGTGTGTACAAGGTTGCACAAGTGTGTACAAGAGTGTACAATCGTGTACAAGCTTGTACAAGTGTGTACAAGGGTGTACAGGTTTGTACAAGGTTGTACAAGTGTGTACAAGGTTGTACAAGTGTGTACAAGGGTGTACAAGTTTGTACAAGTGTGTACAAGTTTGTACAAGTGTGTACAAGTTTGTACAAGTTTGTACAAATGTATACAAGGGTGTACAAAAGTGTACAAGGGTGCACAAGTTTGTACAAGGGTGTACAAGTGTGTACAAGCTTGTACAAGTGTGTACAAGCTTGTACAAGTGTGTACAAGGGTGTACAGGTTTGTACAATTTTGTACAAGTGTTTACAAGGGTGTACAAGTATGTACAAGAATGTACAAGTTTGTACAAGTGTGTACAAGTTTGTAAAAGGTTGTACATGTGTGTACAAGGGTGTACAAGTGTGTACAAGGGTGCACAAGTGTGTACAAGGGTGTACAATCGTGTACAAGCTTGTACAAGTGTGTACAAGGGTGTACAGGTTTGTACAAGGTTGTACAAGTGTGTACAAGGGTGTACAAATGTATACAAGGATGTAAAAGTTTGTACAAGTGTGTACAAGTTTGTACAAGGTTGTACAAGTAAGTACAAGTTTGTACAAGAATGTACAAGTGTGTACAAGGTTTTACAATTGTGTAAAAGGTTGTACAAGTGTGTACAAGGTTGTACAAGTGTGTACAAGCTTGTACAAGTGTGTACAAGGTTGTACAAGTGTGTACAAGGTTGTACAAGTGTGTACAAGCTTGTACAAGTGTGTACAAGGTTGTACAAGTGTGTACAAGGTTGTTCAAGTGTGTACATGTTTGTACAAGTGTGTTTAAGTTTGTACAAGGTTGTACAAATGTGTACAAGGGTGTACAAAAGTTTTCAAGGGTGCACAAGTTTGTACAAGGGTGTACAAGTGTGTACAAGCTTGTACAAGTGTGTACAAGCTTGTACAAGTGTGTACAAGCTTGTACAAGTGTGTACAAGGGTGTACAGGTTTGTACAAGGTTGTACAAGTGTGTACAAGGGTGTACAAGTATGTACAAGAATGTAAAATTTTGTACAAGTGTGTACAAGGGTGTACAAGTGTGTACAAGGTTGTAAAAGTGGGTACAAGGTTTTACAATTGTGTACAAGGTTGTACAAGTGTGTACAAGGTTGTACAAGTGTGTACGAGGTTGTACAAGTGTGTACAAGGTTGTACAAGTGTGTACAAGGTTGTACAAGTGTGTACAAGGTTGTACAAGTGTACACAAGTTTGTACAAGTGTGTACAAGTTTGTACAAGTGTGTACAAGTTTGTACAAGGTTGTACAAATGTGTACAAGGGTGTACAAAAGTGTACAAGGGTGCAAAAGTTTGTACAAGGGTGTACAAGTGTGTACAAGCTTGTACAAGTGTGTACAAGCTTGTACAAGTGTGTACAAGGGTGTACAGGTTTGTACAAGGTTGTACAAGTGTGTACAAGGGTGTACAAGTATGTACAAGAATGTACAATTTTGTACAAGTGTGTACAAGTTTGTAAAAGGTTGTACAAGTGTGTACAAGGGTGTACAAGTGTGTACAAGGTTGTACAAGTGTGTACAAGCTTGAACAAGTGTGTACAAGGTTGTACAAGTGTGTACAAGGTTGTACAAGTGTGTACAAGGTTGCACAAGTGTGTACAAGAGTGTACAATCGTGTACAAGCTTGTACAAGTGTGTACAAGGGTGTACAGGTTTGTACAAGGTTGTACAAGTGTGTACAAGGTTGTACAAGTGTGTACAAGGGTGTACAAGTTTGTACAAGTGTGTACAAGTTTGTACAAGTGTGTACAAGTTTGTACAAGTGTGTACAAGTTTGTACAAGTTTGTACAAATGTATACAAGGGTGTACAAAAGTGTACAAGGGTGCACAAGTTTGTACAAGGGTGTACAAGTGTGTACAAGCTTGTACAAGTGTGTACAAGCTTGTACAAGTGTGTACAAGCTTGTACAAGGGTGTACAAGGGTGTACAGGTTTGTACAATTTTGTACAAGTGTTTACAAGGGTGTACAAGTATGTACAAGAATGTACAAGTTTGTACAAGTGTGTACAAGTTTGTAAAAGGTTGTACATGTGTGTACAAGGGTGTACAAGTGTGTACAAGGGTGCACAAGTGTGTACAAGGGTGTACAATCGTGTACAAGCTTGTACAAGTGTGTACAAGGGTGTACAGGTTTGTACAAGGTTGTACAAGTGTGTACAAGGGTGTACAAATGTATACAAGGATGTAAAAGTTTGTACAAGTGTGTACAAGTTTGTACAAGGTTGTACAAGTAAGTACAAGTTTGTACAAGAATGTACAAGTGTGTACAAGGTTTTACAATTGTGTAAAAGGTTGTACAAGTGTGTACAAGGTTGTACAAGTGTGTACAAGCTTGTACAAGTGTGTACAAGGTTGTACAAGTGTGTACAAGGTTGTACAAGTGTGTACAAGGTTGTACAAGTGTGTACAAGCTTGTACAAGTGTGTACAAGGTTGTACAAATGTGTACAAGGTTGTTCAAGTGTGTACATGTTTGTACAAGTGTGTTTAAGTTTGTACAAGGTTGTACAAATGTGTACAAGGGTGTACAAAAGTGTTCAAGGGTGCACAAGTTTGTACAAGGGTGTACAAGTGTGTACAAGCTTGTACAAGTGTGTACAAGCTTGTACAAGTGTGTACAAGCTTGTACAAGTGTGTACAAGGGTGTACAGGTTTGTACAAGGTTGTACAAGTGTGTACAAGGGTGTACAAGTATGTACAAGAATGTAAAATTTATACAAGTGTGTACAAGGGTGTACAAGTGTGTACAAGGTTGTACAAGTGTGTACAAGGTTTTACAATTGTGTACAAGGTTGTACAAGTGTGTACAAGGTTGTACAAGTGTGTACGAGGTTGTACAAGTGTGTACAAGGTTGTACAAGTGTGTACAAGGTTGTACAAGTGTGTACAAGGTTGTACAAGTGTACACAAGTTTGTACAAGTGTGTACAAGTTTGTACAAGTGTGTACAAGTTTGTACAAGGTTGTACAAATGTGTACAAGGGTGTACAAAAGTGTACAAGGGTGCACAAGTTTGTACAAGGGTGTACAAGTGTGTACAAGCTTGTACAAGTGTGTACAAGCTTGTACAGGTGTGTACAAGCTTGTACAAGTGTGTACAAGGGTGTACAGGTTTGTACAAGGTTGTACAAGTGTGTACAAGGGTGTACAAGTATGTACAAGAATGTACAATTTTGTACAAGTGTGTACAAGTTTGTAAAAGGTTGTACAAGTGTGTACAAGGGTGTACAAGTGTGTACAAGGTTGTACAAGTGTGTACAAGCTTGAACAAGTGTGTACAAGGTTGTACAAGTGTGTACAAGGTTGTACAAGTGTGTACAAGGTTGTACAAGTGTGTACAAGGTTGCACAAGTGTGTACAAGAGTGTACAATCGTGTACAAGCTTGTACAAGTGTGTACAAGGGTGTACAGGTTTGTACAAGGTTGTACAAGTGTGTACAAGGTTGTACAAGTGTGTACAAGGGTGTACAAGTTTGTACAAGTGTGTACAAGTTTGTACAAGTGTGTACAAGTTTGTACAAGTTTGTACAAATGTATACAAGGGTGTACAAAAGTGTACAAGGGTGCACAAGTTTGTACAAGGGTGTACAAGTGTGTACAAGGGTGTACAGGTTTGTACAATTTTGTACAAGTGTTTACAAGGGTGTACAAGTATGTACAAGAATGTACAAGTTTGTACAAGTGTGTACAAGTTTGTAAAAGGTTGTACATGTGTGTACAAGGGTGTACAAGTGTGTACAAGGGTGCATAAGTGTGTACAAGGGTGTAGTATCGTGTACAAGCTTGTACAAGTGTGTACAAGGGTGTACAGGTTTGTACAAGGTTGTACAAGTGTGTACAAGGGTGTACAAATGTATACAAGGATGTAAAAGTTTGTACAAGTGTGTACAAGTTTGTACAAGGTTGTACAAGTAAGTACAAGTTTGTACAAGAATGTACAAGTGTGTACAAGGTTTTACAATTGTGTAAAAGGTTGTACAAGTGTGTACAAGGTTGTACAAGTGTGTACAAGCTTGTACAAGTGTGTACAAGGTTGTACAAGTGTGTACAAGGTTGTACAAGTGTGTACAAGCTTGTACAAGTGTGTACAAGGTTGTACAAGTGTGTACAAGGTTGTTCAAGTGTGTACATGTTTGTACAAGTGTGTTTAAGTTTGTACAAGGTTGTACAAATGTGTACAAGGGTGTACAAAAGTGTTCAAGGGTGCACAAGTTTGTACAAGGGTGTACAAGTTTGTACAAGCTTGTACAAGTGTGTACAAGTTTGTACAAGTGTGTACAAGCTTGTACAAGTGTGTACAAGGGTGTACAGGTTTGTACAAGGTTGTACAAGTGTGTACAAGGGTGTATAAGTATGTACAAGAATGTAAAATTTTGTACAAGTATAAGGGTGTACAAGTGTGTACAAGGTTTGACAAGTGTGTACAAGGTTTTACAATTGTGTACAAGGTTGTACAAGTGTGTACAAGGTTGTACAAGTGTGTACGAGGTTGTACAAGTGTGTACAAGGTTGTACAAGTGTGTACAAGGTTGTACAAGTGTGTACAAGGTTGTACAAGTGTACACAAGTTTGTACAAGTGTGTACAAGGGTGTACAAGTATGTACAAGAATGTAAAATTTTGTACAAGTGTGTACAAGGGTGTACAAGTGTGTACAAGGTTGTACAAGTGTGTACAAGGTTTTACAATTGTGTACAAGGTTGTACAAGTGTGTACAAGGTTGTACAAGTGTGTACGAGGTTGTACAAGTGTGTACAAGGTTGTACAAGTGTGTACAAGGTTGTACAAGTGTGTACAAGGTTGTACAAGTGTACACAAGTTTGTACAAGTGTGTACAAGTTTGTACAAGTGTGTACAAGTTTGTACAAGGTTGTACAAATGTGTACAAGGGTGTACAAAAGTGTACAAGGGTGCACAAGTTTGTACAAGGGTGTACAAGTGTGTACAAGCTTGTACAAGTGTGTACAAGGTTGTACAAGTGTGTACGAGGTTGTACAAGTGTGTACAAGGTTGTACAAGTGTGTACAAGGTTGTACAAGTGTGTACAAGGTTGTACAAGTGTACACAAGTTTGTACAAGTGTGTACATGTTTGTACAAGTGTGTTTAAGTTTGTACAAGGTTGTACAAATGTGTACAAGGGTGTACAAAAGTGTTCAAGGGTGCACAAGTTTGTACAAGGGTGTACAAGTGTGTACAAGCTTGTACAAGTGTGTACAAGCTTGTACAAGTGTGTACAAGCTTGTACAAGTGTGTACAAGGGTGTACAGGTTTGTACAAGGTTGTACAAGTGTGTACAAGGGTGTACAAGTATGTACAAGAATGTAAAATTTTGTACAAGTGTGTACAAGGGTGTACAAGTGTGTACAAGGTTGTACAAGTGTGTACAAGATTTTACAATTGTGTACAAGGTTGTACAAGTGTGTACAAGGTTGTACAAGTGTGTACGAGGTTGTACAAGTGTGTACAAGGTTGTACAAGTGTGTACAAGGTTGTACAAGTGTTTACAAGGTTGTACAAGTGTACACAAGTTTGTACAAGTGTGTACAAGTTTGTACAAGTGTGTACAAGTTTGTACAAGTGTGTACAAGTTTGTACAAGGTTGTACAAATGTGTACAAGGGTGTACAAAAGTGTACAAGGGTGCACAAGTTTGTACAAGGGTGTACAAGTGTGTACAAGCTTGTACAAGTGTGTACAAGCTTGTACAAGTGTGTACAAGCTTGTACAAGTGTGTACAAGCTTGTACAAGTGTGTACAAGGGTGTACAGGTTTGTACAAGGTTGTACAAGTGTGTACAAGGGTGTACAAGTATGTACAAGAATGTACAATTTTGTACAAGTGTGTACAAGTTTGTAAAAGGTTGTACAAGTGTGTACAAGGGTGTACAAGTGTGTACAAGGTTGTACAAGTGTGTACAAGCTTGAACAAGTGTGTACAAGGTTGTACAAGTGTGTACAAGGTTGTAGAAGTGTGTACAAGGTTGCACAAGTGTGTACAAGAGTGTACAATCGTGTACAAGCTTGTACAAGTGTGTACAAGGGTGTAGAGGTTTGTACAAGGTTGTACAAGTGTGTACAAGGTTGTAGAAGTGTGTACAAGGGTGTACAAGTTTGTACAAGTGTGTACAAGTTTGTACAAGTGTGTACAAGTTTGTACAAGTTTGTACAAATGTATACAAGGGTGTACAAAAGTGTACAAGGGTGCACAAGTTTGTACAAGGGTGTACAAGTGTGTACAAGCTTGTACAAGTGTGTACAAGCTTGTACAAGTGTGTACAAGGGTGTACAGGTTTGTACAATTTTGTACAAGTGTTTACAAGGGTGTACAAGTATGTACAATAATGTACAAGTTTGTACAAGTGTGTACAAGTTTGTAAAAGGTTGTACATGTGTGTACAAGGGTGTACAAGTGTGTACAAGGGTGCACAAGTGTGTACAAGGGTGTACAATCGTGTACAAGCTTGTACAAGTGTGTACAAGGGTGTACAGGTTTGTACAAGGTTGTACAAGTGTGTACAAGGGTGTACAGGTTTGTACAAGGTTGTACAAGTGTGTACAAGGGTGTACAAATGTATACAAGGATGTAAAAGTTTGTACAAGTGTGTACAAGTTTGTACAAGGTTGTACAAGTAAGTACAAGTTTGTACAAGAATGTACAAGTGTGTACAAGGTTTTACAATTGTGTAAAAGGTTGTACAAGTGTGTACAAGGTTGTACAAGTGTGTACAAGCTTGTACAAGTGTGTACAAGGTTGTACAAGTGTGTACAAGGTTGTACAAGTGTGTACAAGGTTGTACAAGTGTGTACAAGCTTGTACAAGTGTGTACAAGGTTGTACAAGTGTGTACAAGGTTGTTCAAGTGTG